>NC_056737.1:1490861681-1490936681 GCF_019279795.1 Protopterus annectens | reverse complement strand
GGATAGGCCCACAGTTGACAGCTATGCAGACAGACTGCATTCCATGCAAAACTAGCATGTACACACAAACCCTGTAAAACTAGCAGTATTCAATGCATATAACAGCAATACTCACACACTGTCCCTAGCTCTGGAACCTTATACACACATCTAGTTGGCCTGTGTCCACAAGTCCTGTTGTAAGAAGTATTCCTACCTGCTGTCTGTAATACTGATGTCCCCACACATGAAGGATGTCTTCCATACAGGCAAGGTAAAGGGACAATGCCCACATGAGGTAGTTATTTATAGTAGTGGGTTGCTATGACATTGGCTATTTTAAGAACTACACAGCTGCCTGCATGCAATTAGCAAGTGGGGAACAGCAATTGGTGCAGAGGCCATCACCTGAACATGAGCATCACCTACAAAAGCCATGCTTCAACCTATTCAAACAAGCTCAATCCCAGTAGTGGAGAGAGAGAGAGAGAGATTGAGGGGGAGAGAGAGAGAGCGAGGGAGAGAGAGAGAGAGAAAAACAAAACAAAAACACATAACCAAAACCTCAAAATAAGAAACAAGAAGACATCCTGTACATAGAGGAACCTGAAGATAAACCAAGTATGTGAAACTTGTAAAATTGAATGTACTGCTTGGTCTGTAATAATGGGATAGATAATTATGAAAAATGTATATGTGCCATCAATACTTGCTGTAATGATGTCCTGCTGAGCAAATGCTATGGACATAGCATCTGGCTCTGTCTGCAGTGGGCCATACCTGTCAAATGTGCAGATCCTCACAGAATGTCAAGATTTAGCCATCATAGTTTGCTTTGTTCCTCCAAACATCTATATTAGTCTGGCAGATAGCTGAAGGCGGAAGTAATGAAGTCATGACAGACACGGGTTTCAGACCCCACCACCTTCAGAACAGTCATAGCAGTGTGAAATGTATAATGCTACAAACTTCATAGGTTTGTAACAGGCATATCTATGATCTGTCCCTATATACCCCCCTAATGTTAGGCTTTGTCCACATGTGATGCTCTAAGAGGTGGATAGGTTGGGTCACAGCTGAGGAGCCTGACACACCCTGGGAAAGGACAACTCGCATATAGCAACCACTAGATTGTCTGTCAAACAGTCATGTCTGTGCCACTGCTAGGCCAGATAATGGGATGTTGCCCATATCCATATGTTACCTGTGAATATGAGTATTATACGTTTGTATTGTAAACCTAGGATACCTATATAGGGCATGAGCATAGTAAAGCACTGTTGCAGATGTGTGTGTTAAACTGCATGTAACATATTGAATTAATAACATTCAACTGTGCAGTGTTCATCTGAACAATGTTCAAAGTTGTGACAGATATCTGTAGTCACTTACACATATATTGTGTTATGGCAGCTATATTAATACTTTATCATAATCGACTTCCCTGTTTTGTCACCCAGTGATGTGGACCAATGAAAAGAAGTCCTGGTATAACAGGTTGAGATGTATGATTGAGCTGCAAGACTGTAAATACAGTGTGCCATAATGACATACTTCACAAATGTGTACCAAGTATCCCCTGAGCATGTGAATGTATGTGTATGTTCAGCTGAAAGGCACAGAAGTAATAACATGGCTCACAAGCAGTCCGGAAAATAGGATGTGCATGTTGCACATGTGTGTAATATCACTGTCACTGCATACAACAAAATAAAATGTGTACTGCTACTGATTGTTGCATTGCCATGACACTAATATGGGTACTACAGTAGGCATACTTATCACTTAGTAATTAGAGAAGTGTACAACTGTGTTATGATCCACTGTCCATGCCTACCACTAACAGGTATATCAACACCCATAAACACTGGATATCAAAGTGCACACACCCCTGTTGGAATGCCAGGTCTGTGTGCTGTATGCCTATAAGACCACAGAAAAGCATGTCAAAACATTTCTCACCTCAAATGTGACCCATAACCTGTAGAATTCTATTGAAAAAGAAACAAAGCTGTTTCATGAAAGGTGAGCAATCATTGCCAAGTTAAGATGTTTTATGATGCTAGAGTGCAAACCAAGACAAATGGATACTGTAATCATCTCAGCAGGTGTTTACACAACATATCAGTGTAAGGGTGTGCACACACATTCATCTGCCTTACTGTACTGAGTATTAATTCCCATATGTTTCCACAGGACATGTTATGTTCCCTATTGAACTGAGCAGGCTATAGGATGCATCACAGGTGGGGATTGTGTTGACATGTGCTTTTGTGGGATCATGTTCCAATTGCACAAGTACCATGCATTGTAACAGGGGTGTGTACACTTCATATCCACTGTAGCTATATGGAATCAGTAGTACCTTACCTGTACAACCATCCTCCACCAACTATAGAGTAATCCTCCTTGGTGGACAACACCAAGACACAAAGCACATAATATGTTTCTATAGAAGCTGTACAGGGACACATAGGTGCAGACCACAACTCGGAAGCAAGTGCACCTCTATCTGAGCAAGCATGTAGGTTCACAGATGACTTCCTGTAAGGCTAACTATGACTAGAAATCAGACATATCCAAACCACCAAGGCCAATTGCAACCATGTCTACACATATGTACGCAGTCTCAGAGCCAGTAACACAAGTCAACTAGTACTGGGGGTAAAGCACACCTCATACACACATGCCACAGATACAGGCAACCTGCATTAGACAGGAGAGGTGGGAACAGTAGCACCCTGTCCACAACATTAGTACAGGGGGATATGCACATCACCCACACTCCTGCCCGCATCAATGGTGAGCATGGACAGAATGCCGACTGACTGCACCAACAGCAAGTCTCCATGGGCCATGAGAACATCACAGTTTGCCTCCTACATGAACACAGGCATGTGCTCACAGTTCCATCACACACTACAGTCAAACACACACACATGCCACCATCCACACACCATCCACATGGAAGATAGCCACTGTCATCCCTCTACACAGAAATGAATGGTGAATAGTGGATTATGCCATTAAGTGTCCAGCATTAGGGAGACTGGGAAGGTCAGGGCCAGGATTGTAATGCAAGATGTCAAAGCCATGATAGCTTACAGTATTATGGTATAGTCTTGATTATTTGCAAGGAATATTCACTGTCGATGTGCACGTGGACAACCGAATGAGGTCCTGTGACGTTTTTTCCTGTTTATGTCTTCCAGGTACAATGTCCCCTGGGACGTCTGCCCATATTCACAAATGCAGAAAACGATGCAATCATCCAGTACATCATGGATCATGCCATCCTCTTTAGCCACAGGGCCCAGGATCTGCAGGAGAGGACCGGCCTGTGGAATGAGCTCGTCCACAGGGTAAACGATGTCGGCCTGCACAACCGAAATTATGAGCAGGTGCGGCATCGATACACAGATCTGATCTGCCATGCCTGTCAGCATGCTGTTGCAGTTAGGAGGGACCAGCTAGCTACAGGTGGGGGTCATGCCATCCAACCCCCACTGACACATGCTGAGGAGCTCCTCACCAGCCTTGTGGCACCTGCCTGCCAGCCAAGCCAGCAGGCTGAAGACAGCATTGTGGAGGTAGGTGCCACCCACACAATGGATGAGGAGCGTACAGATAAGGCCCCAGGGAACATTACTAGACCACTATTGCTTATCCATTTTTATCTGTAAAGTATCTACATGCATATGTCTGTTTCTGCAGTGTAGTAATGAACAGATGTGCATAATCTCTAGTATTGTGGGTTTGTACTCTCGATGTGCTGGAATGCTGCTCCCACCCTGTACCAATGCCATAGGTGTAGCTACTGACATTACTTCTCTCTCACAACTATTTACATCCCTCTGGCATATAACTTGAGCAGCAGCCTGTAGCTGGTGAGTATGAAGTTGTTTTGTTCAGGTTTGCAAATACACTGGCCATGTTATGGCCATGCTATTTGCCATGCACACATTTAACACACCTACCCATAATGCATGCTGTACATGTTCACTTATTGTTGGTGTTAACTGCACTGCATCACAGTGGTCACCATAGTGGCATATCTGAAGGGTATGTAAGAGTCCTGTAGTATACCTAACATCTTGTCAGTGCAAGATGTGTGGACAGAGATAAACATAATGGTGGAACAAATGGCCTACAGTAGGGACATGTCTGAAACATTACCCTTATACAGTGGCTACAACAGTGTGTGCACCACTATTACAATGGCCACTGTTCCTGATATAAACAATGGCAAATCCTAATACCACATTCCACATCTTTTAGAACCTATAATGTGATCCTAACATGAGCAATGAATGTGTAATATGTAATCCTATGTTAGGGCAACAAATATGGGGAATACATACCTTAAACACTGGAAGCATACATGTGCACACACTCCAAATAACATATTGTGGAAGCAGCTTGTGATGTACTGACAGCATTCACTCTTCTTGAGTACACACCTTCCATCATGTAAAGGGCCTCAATGTTACACCAAATCATGGTCTGCTGTCCAAGAATTATGTCCATGACATTTGCCCACTCACCTGCAACAGAGGCAGCCGTGGCTTGTACACAACTTACAAACCATGAAATGGATCCCATATCTGAATGGTAGTACTCAGGAGTGGGAAAAGTAGCCTTACCTCACCATTCCATATACCATGGCACTCAGTGCAGTCAGTTATGTCTGTGTGTATGAAGCATCGGACAACATTGATGTAGAAAATAAACAGATGCCCATCCAAAAAAGATGACAAAACATGTTGCAAACTGGTCATGGAAGCTGCCCAGAAACATGCAGCAACACTGAGGAACTTGCAGAAATGTCTAGCAAGTACTGCCTGTGCAGTACTTGTGTCAGCAATTGCCTGGATTCTACATAAGTGTGGCCTATAGGTTAGGGTAATCAGATGGAAGAGTTCTCCCACATGATACATCATACAGGGCTCTCTACATGTAGGATAAGCATAACATCAAGTCTCCCAAAGGCATGTGTTGCAATGTGTAATGGTGTCATGAGACCAAAGTTCAAACCTACAGACAGTATTCATAAAGATACATGTGGTGCACAAGCAACACCTCGCTCCACCTCAGAGCCACCATCCCCAATATTTAGCTTGCTGGTGCCAGTGTACACCTTTAGGTTTGCTGTTTATTAGCTGGAACTAGGCCGGTACATATGGAGTTTGGAATTTGGAACAATGCAAAATAACACTCATGTGTGGCCCATAGTTGCAAAGCATCTACAATAAGGCTGAGGATGGGGAGGAGTGTCGGCTTGAAACACAACAGTGAACGGAAGCATACATCCAAAGCTTGCTAAGAATGGCTGTATCTGAACACAGTGAAAGTTATGAATTGTGCCAGACATAATCCTGAGTCTACAGCAATAGTGAAGCCACTGTGTGACCTCCAAGAGCTGTGCACATGAGCTGACCTTGCAATCTGGTAGAGTTGGGGGACATTTGTAGGGCAGAGTGACCAAATAATAGCAAGTGAAGATGGGCCATGCTAGTATACCCTTTCCAGGAATAGTGACTGCGGTATTTCACTTAACAGGTGCTTCAACAAATCATTGTGTTAAGGGTGTGCACACTTATGCAAACCACATATTGTATGCATCTCATTCAGCATCTGCACGACTAACACATTTGTTTGATATTGCATTGGATTGCATGGGTCATATGTCACATATCAGGTGTGTGTAATGTTAACAAATGCAGTATTGTGACCTCATTGCATATCACAGAAGAAGCTAGCATGTCAATAAGGATGTGTACATTGCTCATATCCACATTAAGCTTTAAAGGTTGTCAGTGTAACTGTATTTTATTGCACATGCATGCACTGCTGACGATGAGATCTGCAAATCACAGGACAGCCATTAATTACTGACATCAGTCCTCATATCATCCCAGGTATTTGTCAGACAAACACAGAGGGGATGTGAGCAACAGAGCAAACATAACTTCCACACAAATACACATTCAGCAATGGTGTGTACACTTGTGAGGTATGGTGCACAGTACATGCCAGTGTGCTGTACAGGTGCACAGCAATACTGTGTACATGGGTGCAGTGTGTTCCAGGGGAAGTGGCATCACCTACTAACACAACTCATGCATCACAGAGATGTATAATGTTGGTAACAAGGATTGAGTTTGGCTGCAGTGCATGCTGTTGAGTGCCATATATCATGCATGTTGACTGTTGGGTAATGAGAGGTCTGTGTAATATCTATGTGCCATCTCACCTGTAAGTGTGTGTGTGTGTGTGTGTGTGTGTGTGTGTGTGTGTGTGTGTGTGTGTGTGTGTGTGTGTGTATGTGTGTGTGTGTGTGTATAGAAGTAAACCATAACGTACAGGTCTTAATTTACATTTCTTGTCTGCCCATCACAGGTGGCGAGGTGGGTCAGGGTCCCTCCTGCAGGCAAACTGATGTTAGTGTCCAAACAGATTCTGACAATGATGATAGGCATAGTGAGTCACAGGCAGGGTTGTCAGGGGCTGAATCTGTGCCACTGGTTGACATCCCACTTTTATCCGCAACAACCCCGCATACAGTCACAATGTCCATACATACCCCATCACCAGTGGCCATAGATGAAAGACAGTTGGTGGGTGGTGGCAAGGGACAGGAAAGTGTGGTGACTATGCCAAGTGTGTCTGTACACAGCAGCCATTCCCAGATGACTACTGAGGTACCACACAGGCAGATGTATAGGGGTGCTCATAGGAGAGCTGCTGGCCATCATGCCCCTGGCAGAAGTTCCACAGCAGGTGTCACCAGACACATGTTTCAGGCCATCATGGAGGCACAGGCACATATGGAACATTACACCAGAGATAGTCTGAGGCTCCAGAGGGCTCTCTTCCTGCTGTACGTGACAACATTTGTTATCTTGCAGGTGCCCACCATTATTTTGCAGAGGTCATGGACAGACGGTTGGGTGAGATGGTGGGAATCCTTGACCGTGTGGTGTGTGTGGTAGACCATGTGGTGGGAGTAGGGCATTGACCATGTGGACATAGGACAACAACACCAACAGGTGGAGGTCTATGTGGACATGCAACAACTCACAGCCGCTCCCTTAGTGGCAGTAACAGCACCAGCACTGCAGGGTGGGTGCTGTCCACACCAGAAAGCAGCAGGCCACATGCATGTGGTGCTGGCCGGTCCCAACAGGGATGTGGATCCAGTGGACAAGTGTCATCATCAGGGGGGAGAGTATCATATCTGGGCTTCTGCCTGTTAGTGCCCAAGGATCCCCTGGCAGGCACAGTTCCCATGTCTGTGTCCAGACATGGTGAACTGTACACCCTGCCAAGTATGGTCTGCAGCTTTCCAACAAACTCATGTATAGGGCAGCCACATGCCAGAAATGTGTGCATACATATACCTCCATACCTACACACACCACTTCTGCACAGCCCATTTAATAAAGAACCCCCTAACCCACGCACATGATGTCAACCAAATGTCTCAGCCCAGGCCTCTGGCAAACCCACAACACACCCTGTGCATATGATGATACCTGTGTCACATCCCTGTCATCCATACCATCGATGCAGGGACATGCTAATATGTTTCTGATGCACCAAGTGAATGTACTAAGGTTTAGCAATGTAATGCTGTTTAATGTGTTTTCAGCTGGAATGATTAATGCTTACACATCAGGGTGTGTAGCTGTCCAGCCATGATGCATTATAGCTGTTATTAACACTGACTGACTGTGGTCTCCATAATGTATTCTGTTTGTGTTCTAGGTGTCTATGTGTCAGCAGAATGTTGGTCTGCTGTCCTTTCCTACAAGGGGTGTGGCACTGTGGTGACACATTGACTGTGTCATATCCCAGATACAGCTGAACACAAATAACAGGTCTGTATAACAGTTACTGCATGTGCCACATGGCTGATTGGTTGGTCTGAGGGCTGTATACAGGTGAGTGCATGGTGGCTGATGTAAGCAGCTCTTCTACAGTGGACAATGGTAAGTGTACTGGGTAGCACACACCACATGTTTGTGAATAACACACACACAGAGGCTTTGCTGTTGATGCAATACACAGAGAATACTAGTCACATGGATGTACTTCATTTTGCAGTGAACTCATTTTTGGCCTATGTAATTCCACCAAGACCAAATTGCCAAAACATCACTTCAGTAAATAATCAGTTTTCTAGTTTAATAACATTGACAATGGTATTGGCAGGGTATATGTCCTCTTCCCCAATGTAGTGCAATCCTGGAGTTGGTAAACATAGGTGTGCTGGTGTGGGTGGCACATCTCCCCACTATGGAGGGTCTGGGGTGGTGTAGAACCACACATAGTGTGATTAACAACAACCTAACCTGTTAACATAAACTTTACAGTATAACAGCACACTAAGCGGGGGGATACGCACAACAATAACACCAATGTGGGTGGCTGTCCCCACAACAACCACACCCATGTATATATACCAACTTCAGTAGTGCTGTACAGCTGTACAGTGGGGAAGAGGGCATTTACCTATCCATTACTAGTTTTGATGGAATGTATTTCCACAAGATGATTGCCTTGAAATTTCACCTTTTGACAGTTCTCGGACAAATGATCTCCTGGGACATATATTTTCTGCAAAGTGAAGTAGATCCCTTCACATATACACACACACACACTTACTTGGCAACACTGACAGTAGTACCCCTACCTAGGTATTTATTGCTACTAATGTTTTTGGCCTTAATTGCACACACCACAGAGCTTTTAGGGTGAGGTGTGTCCCGAGTTTCCTGTTAAGTGAAGAACATCACCAGGCCTTGTACAGTATGGTAATGGGGGATGTATTGGGTGTTAATGAACAATATATAGTATGACATACTGTCATATACACAGTCAGACACATTTGACAGACCTGGGTTTAGCAGTGCTAACCACCTTGTCAGTGAGTCCATACTGTTACAGAGTTTTGCCCACAGCACATGCATCATAGGGCTGGAGAGTGTAATCAGTTACCTGTATGGTTGATGGTGACAGTGGTCCTCATATAGTGGACCTTGGGATATGTATTGGGGTACCATGGTATAAAGACAGTATACCCAGCACCCACACCCCACATTGGATAGTGTACTCACTGAAACACATGATAATGCTCTGATATACCCACAATCACACTTTGACCAGGACTACAATACAAACCCTTGTCTATCTAATCAGTGCTACTACAGGGATATGCATTTATTGCACATGCCACAGGGATACATCACTACCCCTTATAATGTATGGTAATGTTTATTGTATTTGGAGAATGTTGCCTCAGAATGCTGTTGCCTACAAATATGCATACTCACACACAATTGCGCACACATACGCGCATACATACTCACATTTGCCAGGACTCAGAGGGTATCTTCCCATTTGTAGAACAGTGTTATACTGGTACTGCAAGCTCCAGGTAGCCCATAGGATGAAGAGTGTAACAAGGTATATTTAATGTCAATCACAGCAGCAGCCATTTCTAAGTACAGCAATGGGGGGTGTAGTGGGCGAGAAGGCCCTCAGAGTATTTTCAACTACAAGTTTACAAACACACAGACACTGTTATTCTCAGTAATGCACACTGACACATTTGTCAGTACTGAGGTCCATAGGTGCAGGTGTTTCTTGGTGTGTATCAGGCTAATGTCCATGGAGAGATGAGAAGAGTAGGGCATGTGGGTACACTGGTATCATGCCACCTGACATTTGTCAGCAGGCCATCTATCAACCAATGCCACTTGAGTGATCCCAGGGTGACAGTTAAATTCAATATCCAGTCATCTGGTTTTCTCTTGCAGGGGGCCAGTGAGGTGCTCCAACTGACATGTATGCAACATATATTACATAACATGGCCAGTGTCTGCATTAGAGACCTGTACCCAAGCATGTTCTGTTAACTGTGGTAGTCTGGTTGAGGTATCCATTGCATGCGGTGCATACAGGGTGGGGTTTCCTAGCTGTGGCATTCATAACACAACTGAGAAGACATGTCAGTGTCAGTCAATCAGAGATTGCCTGTAAGCAGCCAAGATGGATACCTGACATCTGCACATCTGTACAGAGGACAGACAGAAATTAGGTAGTCAAAAGGATATGCATTAGGATGAATGTTTTGACAGACAGATATCTGACACTGATAGGTATGTCATTACTACATGACAGCAGCCCTCAATGACATGTCTAATACACATAGTAGTCTACAGTTAATATCCACATATCAGATCAATATCTAGTAGCAAATACTTAATAACACACAGCTCACACACCAAGAACATGATAGTCAGTACTTAAGAGTCCAGCTTTGCATGCAGGGGTGTATGGTTCCAGTACTACAATCTGCAATCTACTCTTACTTGGAAAAGCACTGTTAAAAGTAGTAACATAATGATACAATACATGCAAGTGTGACTGCATATAACCTGGGATACTACCCATGTATGAAACACATACAAAGAGAAAAGATTGTGGTACTAACCATGTATACTCAGGTGTCCCATAAAGTATACTCGGGTCTACTTTATTTACGTGAAAGTGTAAAACCGCGAATACATATGGATCGAACCATATGCAGCGAAAGTGCAAGCCTTCAAAAACTGTAAACGGAAATTTCCATAGGTGGAGATTTCCATTTACTTCAATGTAGTGTGATCTCAGAGTTGGTATATTTAAGTAGCGGGGGTGTGGCGGCTGAAAGGGGGCTTGCCCCCCTGCCTACATCTTTTTTTTTTTTCTGTGTATTTTTTTTCTTTATTAACTTTCAAACGTTTAAGAGTTCGATGCATATGTGTCAATCTTTATGCATTCGAACTTTTGAACTTTCGAGTTAATAAAGTAGACCCGTATACTCACACCCCTTGCTACTGTAATGACAGCACATAGAAGCATGTTATGTACATGAAATTAAATACACTTATTAAAGATGTCACTACCCTGCTATTTTATCTAACTGGAATGTGATCAGTGGTTACCAGGGCAGAGCTATGATTAGCAGGTGTAAGCATTGCTTAAATGTAAATGCTAAGCAGATTTGCACACTGGTAAGTGAAGCCTACATGGTGTAAGTGCCTTTTCATTTTACCCATAGGTTAGCACCGCTTACCATCACACAAACCTGTGCAAACCACTTAATGCTTCTCAAAACTTCCTTAACCACTCTGTATCCAACAGTCCTTGTTCTGCCTAGGAAAAAAATAAACAGCCCTTAAACCCAGGACCCGCTAGACTACGGTCACAGCACTTAACCACTATGCCATCTGAGCTGTAAAAATGTCTGTTGCTTTTTCAAATATATCATTCAGTACACATACTGAATAGCAGTGAACAACTGCTTTGACTACTACAATTGTTTACTACTTGTTAGTGAAAATAGTGTTGAATCAGTCATGTTTTTATATCTAAATATACACATATCAGATAAATATGGTGGGCTACATCTGAGAAGGTATATACAACACTCATGTTTACACATAACAAGGATATGGATATATATATATATATATATATATATATATATATATATATATATATATATATATATATACATATGTAGATATATATATATATATATATATATATATATATATATATATATATATACATGTACACACACACACATATATATATATATATATTTGTGTGTGTGTATATATATATATATATATATATATATATATATATATATATATATATATATATATATATGTATATATAACATATGCCCATAACATGTAGTGGAGTCACACCTCAGCAATATAACTCACAACCTGTTAGTGCAAGGGAACATAATGTAAGTATTGCAGTTATACATGGAGAATGTTGCTACAGTAACAGGGGATGTGTCAACAGACATGTTGTGTAGGAAGGCTTTTCTGAAACTGACATGTAAGCCATCAGTTACTGACAGACATCATAAAACCATCATAGTGAAGTACCACACAAATCACGGTAATGATCTTGTGAAATACAGCAGAAATATGACCAATAAATGTGGACAGTCTGAAACAATCTGGTCAGCCCACAGGTATACACAGAACTCCTTAGTGCATGACTTGTGGACCAAGCCTGACAAAGGGGATGTTTACAGCCATTAAAATGGGGATATATCACAAATACTGGAGTAGATAAGCTCACACAGTTGATGCATTCACACCCTCCTGTCTGTCCTAACACATATTAATTGGAGGATCAGAGGTCCCAAACCCACATACTTCCCACTAGTTATTGACATACATCTTCACAGCATCCCACTGCTTTTTCAGAAATACACAACACGTATGGTGGCCTGGCAACAGTACATCTGACAAATATCTGGACATAACATCACACTAGGTGAATACACTGAGCTGCTAGGCATTTCAACTAGCACTGTATAAACTACAGGCAGACTGCCAAAACACTAACACAAGTTTCCTATGGGGGGAATGCACATGTAATTGCAAATATAGCAGGCACTACAGGCATGTAACTGCACAGAGTAACAGACACCAGTGTGAAAGTGCATACCCACAACCAATCTCAGCACAGTCACAGTCACATTATGGTAAGCCTAATTAATAGTACAGTATATGGACTGTGTGAACAAAACCATCCTCATATTTGGCACTCACACACTAACCTTACGTATACTGGCCCATTTCACAGTGTAGTCTGATGCCTAACTGTGGTATGGGACATATCTCAGTCTGGCCCTACAAACATATACGCTGATAGGCTACCAGAAACTGGAGCAGCATGCAACATTAGATTGAACAGGACCAAGAACATTGATATCTACCACAGTTTGTACACAGGCCAAGTAACATATTCACAATACACTGCTACACAATACTGGCACTCTATCAACAATCACCATAAGGGAGGGTGGAGCCTGAATGGCTAACTGAAAGCAGCAGTATTTTAGAGCTCCATATAACTAGTTAAATAAGACAGGAAAAAATATTATTTTTTTCTTCAAAGTATAAAATCTTATAGATAAAGGACTAATTTACACAATTAAAAACTTTGGTGACGTTTTACAAATAATTTCCTGTCAAAAAGCTTGGAGATATATTCACTTGTTAAAATGAGCAACTCAAAAAATTCTCACCAGGATGCTGCCTTAAAGAAGGAACTACAACATATGGCATCTACCCTGCAGGAGTTGTCTTTGAAGATGGATGATTTTAAAGAGAACCTGGAAAATCTTAAAACAAGCAGTCAAAAACAGGCTGACACCCTCAAGAAAATGCTACAACAACACCAGACAAGGATAACAGGAATAGAGGTTTCTCTAAATTACTTAGAAAGCAGACTTAATGAAGAGGAAACACAGAAAGAACTGCTTCTTAAACAAAATACTTGGTTGGTTATTAAAGTAGATTACTTGGAAAATAGGGAGAGGAGACATAACATCAAGATTTCTGGATTACCTGAAAACATAGAAGGTGAGGATATTATTTCCTTTTTATCAAGCTGGATCCCTGACTTTTTAAATTTAAAAGAAGGACTTTCCTTTGGCATTGAAAGGGCACACAGAGCTCTTGGGAAACCTGCCACTAACTCAAACTCTCCTCCTAGGTCAATAATTATCAAATTTCTTCCATACTTGGACAAGGAACTGATTTTAAGATCTGCTTGGAGGAAGGTACCTCTAAAATATAAACAGAGCCTGATAAGATTTGATAACGACTATTCATCTAGAATAATGGAACAAAGGAAAAAAGTGTGGCCAATGATAAAGTTTCTGAAACAAAATAACCTCAAGGCACAACTTGCATATCCAGCTAAGATAAGAATACTGTATGCCAATGAGATGAGGACTTTTATTGACTTAGAGGAAGCCTCTTCATTTATTAAAACTAATAATGTGATTACTTTACCAGAAGATATGGATTGGATGTCACCTTCTCTCAAGAGAACAAAAGAAACAAATGTCTGGACAGATGTCAAAAAGAAGAAGCAAAAGACTGATACTGTTGCAGCCAAATCTCTCAAAGCATCTACTATGATATGAATTGTTTTAACATTACTTTAAAGGACCAATTTTACTGCTTGGAATTTTAAAACAAAGGTAACTAACTACTGGAATCTTTATCTATATTTTTTGAAAATAGATGACACATGAGAGTTTTAACATTATCTCCGATATGTAAAACAGGGTACTTTTCTTTCACAGAAGGAGGGCTATATAGCACATAAAATATTTATACTGTAAATCAGCATACATAGTATATGTGTGTTTTCGCTTAATTTTCTCTTTTCTTTCTCTCTTCTCTCTTTTCTCATTATTTATTTTAACTGCATCTTGTCTCCCTTTCTAAATTCTCTCCTATTTACTATACTAATATAGTCTGTATATATTTAATAACTCACTATCTATACATAGATAAATAATGGTCTAAAATAATCTAGTTTTAAGTTAGACTAATTGGAATACTGAACTTAATTGTTATTACAATATTTATTATATTAATGATAGTCACTGTTATACTTATTGGGATTGGGGACATGTTCGTGATTAACTCTGAAATGTTCCATTCATGTACATGTGTCCTTTGAATTATTTCCTTTTAGTATTAACAAATACATAAAAAAGGAGGGAAAACTGCACTGTTGGTTAAGAGAAGTGAAGCTTCCTTCACATTCTATTTGCATTGCCATAGCAACAGTAAACAATTGCTGCAGTTTCTAAGGACACTGTGAATCTGTGAAGTGCATTTAGCCTCACAGATAACAAATAATACGAAAAAGTAATGTTGTTTAGTTATTAAAATGAAAAACAACCTAAATAAGGTAAAATAAATACATAATAGGATTATTTGTAAATATTTTATGATTTATCCTCATAGGATTACATATTCCTGGAAACACAAATGAAATGTTCCCAAACTACATGTGCACTGAAATGTAGCTGCTTGATTAAAAAGTATTACTCACTTTAACATGCTGATTTCACAAGTTGTTTGCACTGTAAAAGTTACATTTTATATGTTACTTGAAATTGTCAGTCTCTAGAGCATATGAAAAGATACATATTACTTTTTGCAACATGTTATCTTTGCAGTTACCAAACTCACTTGGTAACTAACAGCTATTCATTTAAAATACCAATTTAAACATTAAATGTGGCCTTGAAATGCTATTGACATTTTAACAAAATATAATCTGAACTGTAAAATGAATGACTTGAAAGAAGTGAAGTAATCCATAGATTTCAAAGACAGTTCTTGACACTACAGTAAAAGTAAAAATATATATTCACAAGGAAGTATTGAAATGTTTTAGTCTTCCAGTTAAAATAGCTTACTGTCAACATTTTGCGATATCAGAAAGTTTGAAGAGCTATGAAATTACTATTCTTTGTCTTTATAATGATTATTAGACAGATGTTAGATTCTGCTTACTTTAATGAATTGTGACATATGTTTATGAGGAAAAGTGGACTCAGTTACTTACATTGGACTACACATTCCTGAAAACTCAACTGAAATATCCCCAAATTATTTGTGAATTTAAATGAAACTGCCTGATTAATAAGCATAATTTACTTTAACAACCTGAATCCATAAGCTATCTGCTCTATATATGCTACATTATATATGTCACTTGCATATGACAGTTTCTAGAGCACACGAAAAAATGCATATTATTTTTGCAACATGCTATATTTGCACTAACCATACATTCTAAACTAACTTAATTGGCAACTGACAAGTTATTTATTTGAAACATCAGTGTAAATATTAATTGTGCCCTTGAAATACTGTTGCCGTTTTGACAAAACAAAACCTGAATTGAAAAAGAAATGATTTGAAGAAGTGAAGTATTGTACAGATTTCAAAGACAGCTATTGACACTACAATATCAGTAGAAATGTATACATGCAAGGAAAAATTGAAATGCTTTATACTTTTAGTAAAAATAGCTTATTGTTAATGTTTTGCTTTACCAGAAAGGCTCATCCAGACTCTGCTACACTTTGCTGTGAAGGAAAGGTTAGTTTGCTGTTATTTTTTGTATTTCTGTATTGCCTTTCTATATTTTGAATACTGTAGTTTGTTTTTTTTACCTTGTGTTTTGCTTGCATTCTGTTTAACAGCATATTAAAACTTCAAAAGAGACCACAGCTCTCTCTGTTCTGAGTCAGGCAGAATTTTTCCCTCTAATACCACTGTCTTTCTAGTTGCCCGCCTCTTATGTTAATCTGACCATATATCTCATTTCTCTCTACTTTCACTGGCTTATGTGAGTAATCACAAAACCATCACTTTTGAAATCCCACCCCTTCAATTATTTAAATTTATTGGCCATCCTACAGTATTTCATAGTACCAAAATACAAAAGTAACCACCCCTTTCAGTCCATCTTGCTGTTTTAAAAATAGTAACTCTCCACTAAACCTTAACTTTTTAAACAGGTAAAACTCAAGTTACCTACTTTCATATCTAACTTCTACTTCTCTAGTGCACACTGCAGAGTGCATTCTTTTCAATCTTACCTTTAAGCATCCCTGTTACTAGCACTTTCTCTAATACCTAAAAAGATCATCTCTACTTGACTCCAAGTAGACTTTTCTCTATCTGTTAAACCTAGCACTTGCTCCTACAGTACTTATTACCTTGATACGGCACTCTTATAGATAGCACCCCAAAAAGGCAAACCCCCATTTCTCGGTCACTCACGTCCCCCGGAATCTCTTTTAAAGTTTTTTTGTCTAGTCCTTCTAGCATGTCGAGGGATCAGTTGCTAGTGTCCTCTCCTGCTCAGCTGGTGAACCTGGGAATATTGAGGCAATGTTACAATTGCCTCATGTGCACAGACAACCCTCTCCTCCTCCCACAAAACACAAATACATGCGAGAGATGCAACTATACGGCCAAACTGGAGGCTGAGCTCTCTCAACATAGGACTGGCAAGACCAGTCAGGAGGAGAAGGTTACCACACACACTATAGACCCAGTCTCACATAGTACCATCACAACCTCAAATCATACACATAAACACACAAAGACATACTCGGCTCTGATCAAAAATCTACCAAAACAGCAGAGGCCACCAAAGCAGACACCCAAACAACCACCACCTCAGAACACAACACCTGCAACACATAGACCTCACAGTCAGAGTGTCAAACAGTCACAGCCCTTAAGGCCAAACACAATGCCAGACACACTAGTCATTGGTGACTCCATAGTCAGACACACTGACGTCCCGCTCACCAGACTGAGTAAGGAGAAGGTCACAGTAAGCTGCCTGTCGGGCGCTAGAATCCGCCACATAACGCAAGCACTCAGGTCTCTCAACAGCAGGTACAAATATGACTCAGTCATTGTCCACGCTGGTGTAAACGACCTGAGACGTACCTCCTGGACTATATGAAAGAGACATTGAGGAGCTCTCTGATTATGTAGCCCAGGCAGGTATGACCCTGACCTTGAGCAGTATCCTACCTTCACCAAGAATGATGCCACAATACAGAGATAAGATGATCAGCTTTAACAATTGGCTTAAACTCTGGTGTCATTCAAAGGGGATCCAATGTCTGTCTGCCTGGGATGACATGCTGGACAAGCCACGCTGCTTCGCAAGGACGGCTTGCACCTGTCACCCTGGGATTCGGATATTGGCAAAGGCTCTTGCCACCCCATAGTGCCTTTTTTAGGCAAGGCTCAAATTCTAAACCTACCACCCTAGAACACAAAAAGGAAAAACTAAGGGTAATGCTGCTCAATGCCAGAAGTCTAAATCTCAAAATGCACGCACTCGAGGCCCTTCTCAGTATGGAGAACATCGATGTCTGTGCAGTGACAGAAACCTGGTTCAAGGCTCCTGAGAGCACCCCAGCACTATCAGGTTTTACCTCTTATCATGCGTTCCGGCCCCAAAACCCAGACAATAACAAGAAAGGAGGGGGGGTATCCATATTCATCAAAGACACCCACACCTCAAGACTGGTGGCAACGCACGATGCATCGGAGACCATCCAGGTGCAATTAACCATAGGCAAGACTGCTCTGCAAATTGTAGCATGTTACAGGCCACCCTCACAAACTCAGGAACCTCACATGGCCTTCCTGAAAACACTAGAGGGGATAAATGTATCACCAAACACCATCATACTAGGTGACTTCAATTACCCTAATATAGACTGGGAACACTACTCAAGCCCAAACACCCTAGCCCAAAAGTTCCTGGAATTCATAAACTCAAATGCCATGGAACAACTAGTCACCATCCCCACAAGAGGAGAAAACATACTTGATCTCATCATCACGAACATGGGAGCACAATGTTCAACACCGAAGTATACCCCTCACTGGTGAGATCAGATCACAAACTAATCTCGCTGGAGGTCCTCATCCCACCCCACCTGAAATAAAAAGTCCACAGTAAAGAACTTCTCGAAAGCTGACTTCACACTTCTAAAGACTAGTGTGGTCTCCTTTAAGGCCCCGAGCTGACGGAAAACAGTACTCAAGCCGCTGAATCACTTACAAATGCCTTCTACCAGCACCTGCAGGACTGCATGGATAAGGCAATCCCAAGCAAAACAAAGACTCTTTGTACCAAAGGCAAGCATCCACTCTGGTGGACCCCAGCCATAAACAAACTCTACAACAAAAGGAGGAAGCTACTACAAGATAGAGCAAAATCCTTAAAAGGTAAGACACCCTTGATCACTATAAGTAAAAACTAAGAGCTCTCATAAAATCATCCAAAGCAAATTTTGAGAGAAAAATAGCTAAAGACTCAAAAGACAATCATAAGGCCTTCTTTAGCTATGTTAGAAACCTGGGAGGAAACTCCCAGATATGCTCAGAACTAGTTCAAAATGATGTGAAGATTACTGATCCTACAGACGTTGCCAACATACTGGCTGACAGGTTCAGTGCAAACTTCCCCCTCCCCAAAAGGAGAGATATCTATACCAAGCGATTGTAGCCCCCAAACATCTCCAACGCCCAAGTGAGAACTGCTCTCTCCAAAGCAAAAACACAGCATCCATGGGACCTGATGGTGTCCCCGGCTGTGTGCTCCACGAACTCAACGAGGAATTAAACCCACAGCTAGGACAGCTGTTTAATCATAGTCTTACCTCTGGATACGCACCCAGGAGTGGCGACTGCAACTGTGGTCCCACTTCACAAAGGCGGTGCCTCCACCGACCCTGGAAATTACCGGCCCATTAGCTTGACAAGCCTTATCTGCAAAGCCATGGAGAGGATCATAATGGACCTCATAAATAAAGACATAGGGAATTTGCAGACTTTGGATCCATCCCAGTTTGGCTTTGTCAAAGGCAGATCATGCCTTCTAAACTTGGTTGACTTTTTCAAACAGTCACCAAAGCCATTGATGAGGAAAGGCAGTCCATACAGCCTACCTCGATCTGGCGAAGGCCTTTGATACAATACCCCACTCGGGTATCATTGAAAAACTCATCAGCTTAAATGTTAACCCATACATCACAAGATGGGTTGCAAACTGGCTGAGTGACAGAACCCACAGGGTCAGAGTTGCTGGCGCCATGTCAGACTCAAAGCCTGTCACAAGTGGTGTACCACAGGGCTCAGTCCTGGGCCCACTCTTGTTTGGCATCTACTTTTCGAAGTACAAGCAAACACAGGAGGGTTATGGCTGACAAAGTTTGCAGATGACTGCAAACTGGGCCATAGTAGAAAACACATCTGACACAGATATCCTTCAGAAGGGTCTCACAGAAACGGATAACTGGTGCCAGAGCAATGGCCTAAAGTTAAATGCCAAAAAATGCATAGTCATACCCTTCGGGAAAAACAAGGTTACCCCTAGCTACCAAATAGGTGGCAATCCACTGAGTACAGAAGAAGTTATCAGGGACCTGGGGACCCAGGTTGATAGTAGTCTGTCATTCGACACCCATGTAGCTAAAGTAGTTAGGAAGACCTTCTACATTGCCCACCTTATCATGAAGGGATTCTCATCTAGATCAAGGGAGGTCATAGTCTCCCTATACTCATCACTCATCAGACCAATGATTGAGTACAATGCCCCATTGAATGTATCTGACCCGACACTTGCAGCAGCTGGAGAGGCCACAAAGTTCCTCACCAAAAGGATAAAGGGTCTCAAACATCTGTCCTATGCTGCCCGACTGAAAGAACTCCAGCTCTATTCAGTCGCCACCGCTTGCTCAGAGGTGACCTTTGCCTAACATACAAGGCCATGTCAAACCCAGATTTGATGAATATGCTTCACCTCAAAAATCTAGATCCGTCAGAGCCACAAGGCGGAGACTTAAACCTCGACACGGCTATTAATAGGACGTGCTGGAGGGATAGATTCATTACCCAAAGACTCCCTATGCTGTGGAATAAAATCCCGGTATATGTGAGGCAGAGCACCTCGCTGGCCTTGTTCAAGAGAAATCTTGACCAATGGATGGGAGATCGCAGATATACCCCAGGGATTACCTCAGTGTCACTGCTCAACAGAGGCACAGCAAAATAATGGGTATAGTTCCCCATACTAAAGGGGTGGCGTAAGCCACAAAACTATGGGCTAGGCTTGTAAATGCCCTCGGGCAGATAGCCTAGTATGAACCTATGAACCTATGAACCTATCAGAAAATTTAAAGAGCTAGGAAATTATTTCAAACTTGTCTTTATAAGGTTTACTAAAGTGATGTCATTCACTGACTTGTTTAATGAATTGCGAGTCATGTACAAGACAGACTACTGAATGTTATTTCTATTTACCTATGTTTGCTGAATTTCTTTTATTAGTACTGATTTAAAACAAGGGAAAGAAAGCGAAGGGAAATCTCTGTTTTTGTCAAGGAAAGAGAGGCTTAAGAGTATTCTAACTGCCCCGAGATCTCTCTAGGATGCTCTAAATACTATTTGATTAATACTTACCTAAGGTAAGTCTTGATTACCATATAGGTACCTTCACATTCATTCTAGACCTGATGTGATTACCCATTCTGGAAGCAGAAGCTGCCCTATGCAGGATGGGAATTGTCAAGGTGATCATAGTTCATTCTTTGACTCTGCTTTGTAAATCTATAAATATGTAAAAGCACTGCACACTAGAATGTAGGGTGCCTCTACTCTGAGTCAAGATACCACTGATAAGCAATGTCTTTTCATAAGTGTAAGTTGAAGTTTATTGAGCTGAAGAGTAGGAAAGTAAAGGAAGACAGTACACCTACAGTAAATTCATATTTCATTGGTAATCACTCATTGTCTCCTGTAGAGTCCTTTTAGTCAAATTATTTTAGTAATAATCTACTTGTTGTTGGCTTATTTAGTGTATGCTCCTCTGTTGCATTTAATTTATCCAAAATGACATATCTGACATGTTTGGGATCTCTTAAGGGTAACTAAATATTGGATATTTTCTAAGTCAGCATAATTGCTTACACTACTAACATTCCATCCTGATATATAAAATACTATAGAACAATAACAGAATAATATAGAATTTCATATATCTTTTAAGAAAATTCTCCATAGGTTCATAGGTTCATCGGTAGGTACTAGGCTATTGGCCCTAGGGCCTATACAAGCCTAGCCAAAAAGGTACCCTGGCTTTCACCACCCAAGAAAATTATTTCCCTGTGCCCCTGTCAAGCAGAACCACAGAAGTGATCCCCGGGGTGAATTTCCTATTACCCATCCAATCATCAAGATTTTTCTTGAAGAGTGCTAATGAGGAGCTCTGTTTGACATAGATAGGTAGTCTGTTCCAGAGTATGAGAAGTCTCTGAGACAGGAATCTATCCCTCCAGCATGTTCTGTTTATTGTGGTGACAAGGTTTAGGTCCCTAGAGCATGTAGCTCGGAGGGATTGGGATTTCTTTAAGTAGAGCATGTCCAACAGCTCTGGGTTTGACATTGCTTTGTAAGTTAGGCAGAGATCACCTCTGCGTAGGCGATATGCGACAGAGTAAAGCTGGAGTTTTTTGAGTCGGTCTGCGTACGGCATCAGTTTGAGGCCAGTAATCCTCTTTGTGAGGTATTTCTGTGGCCTTTCCAGTTGTTGTAGATGTCTTCTGAGGTACATACCAAAAGGAGCGTTGTACTCTATAATGGGTCTAATGAGTGCTGAGTAGAGGGGAACAATGACCTCTTTTTTTCTGGATGAGAAACCTTTTGTGATGAGGTGTGCCATGTAGAAGGCTTTTCTGACCACTGTGGCGATGTGATTATCAAAGGAGAGACTACTGTCCACCTGTGTCCCAAGGTTCCTTATCACACTTCCGGTGTTAAGTAGTTCATGGGTACAGAGTTTTTTACCAAAGGAGATGACAATGCACTTTTTGGCATTGAGCTTGAGACCATGGCTTTGACACCAGGCATCTGTCTCAGTGAAACCCTTTTGTAGGATGTCCACATCATTAGGAGTTTCTATTATGGCTCCTAGTTTGCATTCATCTGCAAATTTAGTTAGCCAAATACCTTCTGTGTTAGCCTGTACTTCAGAAAAGTAGATACCAAACAGGAGAGGACCCAGGACTGAACCCTGTGGTACTCCAATTGTCACTGGTCTGAAGTCTGATTTGGAGTCTGCTACTTTCACAGTGTGGGTTCTGTCAGTAAGCCAGTTGGCAACCCATCTTGTGACATATGGATTTATACCTAGTTTAGTGAGTTAATCTATAATTCCAGAGTGGGGGATGGTGTTGAACACCTTGGCGAGATCTAGATAGGCTGTGTGAACTACCTTACCCTCATCTATGGCTTTGGTGACTACTTCAAAGAAGTCTATCAGGTTTAGGAGACATGATCTGCCTTTTACAAATGTGAACTGTGTGGGGTCCAGTGTTTGGAGATCTCCAATGTCTTTGTTTATGAGTTCCATGATGATACGTTCCATGCCCTTGCAGACCAGGCTTGTTAGGCTAATGGGGCGGTAGTTCCTGGGGTCTGTTGTGGCCCCCCCTTTGTGGAGTGGGATAACCATCATGGTGCACCATTCAATGGGCACAAAGCCTGAGGTGAGGCTTTTATTGAACATGGTATTTAGGTGGGGTGCCAGTTCATTCTGTAGTTCATGTAGAAGGCAGCCTGGGATGTTGTCAGGTCCCATGAATGCTGTGTTCTTGACTTTGGAGAGTGAGGTTTTTACCTGTGCAGCCATGATTACAGGAACTTTGCATTCTTCCCGTATAAAGATGGGCCCTTTATGGGGTGAGAGTGGGGTAAAGTTAGCACTGAACCTATCTGCCAGGATGCTGGCAATATCAGTTGGTTCTGTATATTTAGTGTCATTGTGCTGTAACTCAGAACAGATCTGAGTGTTGCCATTGAGATTCTTGACACAGCTATAGAATGCTTTGTGGTTGTCTTTAGAATCAGTGGTGATTTTGTTTTCATAACTAGCTTTGGAGGATTTTATGAGGGATCTCAGCTTCTTACTGAGGCTGACCAGGGAGTTTTTCCAATTGTGGGATTTTACTCTTTTTTGCAACCATTTCTTTCTTCTGTTGTAGAGTTTGTTTATGGCAGAAGACCACCAGATTGGCTTCCTTTTTTTGGAGGATAGCATCTTGTTTCTGTTTGGGATAGCACGATCCATGCACTCGTGTAAGTGCTTATAAAGTGCATTTGTGTAGGATTCAGCAGTCGTACCTCTATTGTCCATCAGCATGGGTGTCGTGAAGTTTGCCACTTCTGTCTTAAGAAGCGTGAATTTGGCTTTGGAGAAATTTTTTACGGTTGTTTTCCTAATGGGGGGTGGGAGTGGATGTCTAGGGTGATTAGCTTGTGGTCAGATCTGACCAATGAGGAGCTGACCTCTGGTGTGGAACACCAGTCACCCATGTTGGTGATGACCATGTCTAGGATATTGCTGCCTCTGATGGGGGTGTGGATAAGTTGATCCAAGGCATTGAAATTGATGATTTCCAGAAAACGTTGAGCAAAAGAGTTGGTACATGAGTAGTTTTCCCAGTTAATGGTAGGGTAGTTGAAATCACCCATTATTAGAGTGTTGGGTTGTACCTTAAAATTTTCCAGTGTATCAAGAAAAGAGGAGTGAGAATCCTGGGGCATGGTGGGGGGTCTGTAGCAAGCTACAATCTGGATTGCAGTTTTGCCCAGAGTTAGTTGAACTTGGATAATCTCAGATGCATTATGCTGAGCAACTAGCATGGAGGTGTGGATATCCTTAATGAATATGGACATGCTTCTACCTTTAGTGTTTCGGTCGGGGTTTAGTGGCCGAAAGGTGTGGTATGAATTGTAGCCTGGTAATGCAGGGGTGCTCTCTGGAGCTTTGAACCAGGTCTCTGTCACTGCACAGATGTCAATGTTCTCCATTTTAAGGAGTGCCTTGAGTGAGTGCATTTTGAGGTTTAGACTTCTAGCATTGAGTAGCATTACCCTCAGATTTTGCTTGCTTGTACCTGTTATGGTGGTGAATTTGTCATTTAAACCTTTCCTATAAAAGGCACTATAGGGGTGGCAAGAGCCATTGCCAGTATCCGGAATCCCAAGGGCGACAGGTGCAGGCCATCTCTGGCAAAGCAGCGTGGTCTGTCGAACATGTCATCCCAGGCAGACATATACTGGATTCCCTTAGAATGACACCAGAAGCTTAGCCAATTGTTAAAGTCAATCATTTTGTCCTTGTACTGTGGTATCATTCTGGGTGATGGCAGGATGCTACTCAGGGCTAGGGTGATATCTTCCTGGGCCACAAGATCGGAGAGCTCCTCCATGTCTCTTTTCATGTAGTCTAGGGAGGTACGTCTCAGGTCATTCACACCAACATGGACAATGACAGAGTCATATTTGTACTTGCTGTGGAGTGATCTGAGTGCATGTGTTATGTGGCAGATCCTGGCACCTGACAGGCAGCTGACAGTAACTTTTTCCTTGTTTAGTCTGGTGAGTGGAACATCAGTGTGCCTGACTATAGAGTCACCTATGACTAGAGTGTTGGGTACGTTATGCCTTATGGGCTGTAGTTGAGGGGCACACTGAGTATGTGGGCTATGTGACATTTGGGTTGTGTTGGGGGATGGAGGTTGCTTACATTTCTGCTTTGGAGGTCTCTGTTGTTTGGGCAGGTTATTACTGAGAGCCTCCGCGAATGTAGGTGTGTGTTTTGTGCTTCTGTGTGTGTGTTTTGGTAGTGTAGGTTTATAATAATTTAACATATGGAGCTCAGTTGATATTGCTGGTTAAAGGTATGAGTGATAATCCAATAGATCTATCTTTATCTATTGGATTAGGAATGACTTTCATTCCATGTTTAATGGGAAATTCATATTTACTTGTATTTGATACTTTAGAATTAAGGTTTATAGAAGTACTTTTTTAAAGCCTGACCAGAATTTTACCCTACTTATATTTAAAGAACAAAGAACATTAAATTACACTCCCAAGTTTACACACATAAAAATAACATCCAATGTTATCAGAGAATATGGTATAATTACTATAATCAAAATAAAAAAAAAGAAGCAAAAAGTTTCTTCCAACAATAACTTGAAAGGGATTTAACATTCTTATCATTAAATACTAATGGCTTAAATAATGCAAATAAAAGATCAAACTTACTAAAATATTTAAATCTAAATAAGGCGCAAATAGTATTTCTCCAGGAAATGCATTTTAAGACTAATGATAGCTTTATTTGGAACCCTAAGGACTATACGGTCTTAGCTCAATCCTCCTATAGAACAAAGACAAAAGGAGTATCAATTCTCTGGAAGAAAAACATAATCACTCCAAAAGTTATTTATAAATATGAAGACAAAGAAGGTCTACTAGCATTTGTTATAATTAAATTTAATAACAGAATATGGACCTTAGCTAATCTATATTGGTTCCCAGGAATTGGAGCAGGAACTGTTAAAAAAACACCTAGATTTTATTTCCAACAATTGTAAAGGAAATCTTATACTAGAAGGAGACTTTAATTGTACCTTAGAAGCTTCTGAAACCACCAAGAAGCCTTTTCGCATAGCAACTATTTCAAAATGCTTAAAAAGATGGATTGATTCATTTCATTTAATAGACACTTTTAAAGTAAAAGATGATAAATCCTTATTATTTTCCCATAAAGACCATAGATTTGGAACACAAACCAGAATAGGCAAATTATTCGTAGTTCAAGATTTACAAACAAAAATGCTCAACTTCTCAATAGTTCCATGCCCCTTCTCAGATCATGACTCTCTGATAATGAAGCTCCAAATAGAGCTTAAACCTTTAATTCTCTCAACTACAATTCCATCATATATCACGAAAATTAAAGAATTCAGACCCTGGATGTTGTCAGAACTACAATTATTTCTTGAAATTAATAATATAACAGAAATCAATAGACTCATGGTTTGGGACTCATTAAAAGCATATTTATTTGGTAAGACCCTTAGCTGGTACAAGAACAAAGTTAGAGAGTGGGAATCTGAATCATTAGACTTACAAACCAGACTCTTGACAGCAAAATCTAAAAACAATCAGAACTGTCCAGAAGTCAAAAAAGAAATAGAGGAATTAAATAAAAAAATATAATGAAATTCTAATACACAAAACTTGTCTAGCCTTGGAAAAATTAAAAATAAACTCATTAGCCACCTCCCCCAGATATCTACATAACTTATCTACAAGAATTAAAATACAATCTAAAGCAAATAACATTAATAGTATATATCATGAAAAGAAAGGGAAAAAAGTATTAGATATAGGAGACATCCTTGAAGCATTTCAGTTCCATTATATGGAACACTTCAAAAAAGAAGATTTAGATACCAACCAAATAAGCTTAGATACAAAGCTTATCAATATAAAAAAAAATTCCCGAAAACTTAAAACTAGACCTACAAAAACCTATATCTTACAAAGAAATTGTTGACAAGATAAAAGAAAGTAAATCTAACAAAGCTCCAGGGATAGATGGTATAATGGTTGCTGCATTATTTTAAAATCTGCACTTAAAGTTACATTTTAGTCGAATTTGATCGAAAGTTTGTTTGTTTGTTTGTTTAATTTAACTGTGGAGGCTGCCCACTAAAGTGTGCTAGCCTGTGTAACTGATTTATCCCTGTTTCTGCATGTTCTGTGTGTTTCTATCAAAAAAACAAAAACAAAAAAAAATAATCCTTGTTTTCCTGCCTTCCTCGACTAGTTTAGACCAGTTTACAGGCCTTGCTGTATTCTGGGCTGTGGTGTAGTTCCTGTGTTGTCCATTACCTTACTTGGATAGAAGGAAGTTTCTTTGCTCACCAGTGGGAGTGGGGAGCCTTGAGCAGCCTACCTGTCCCTGTAGGAAGTGACCTCAGCACAAGAAGCTGTAGTAATTGATTGTTTTGGACCATTTCTAGCTCTTTTGTAGTTCACTGTTTAAAATCCGCGTTTGCACGGCTTTGCACGGTTGTGGCAGCGCCAGTTAAACAAGGTTAAATTTCTTCTGGCTCCGCCAGGTCTGCTCTTCAAATTTTCCCTTAAGGAAGCTCTACTCTTAGTATAATCAGACAACTCACTATATTATAAGCCTAGCACTTGTTCTCAATACTTGTCTACTAAG
Organism: Protopterus annectens; assembly: GCF_019279795.1. NCBI lineage: Eukaryota > Metazoa > Chordata > Ceratodontiformes > Protopteridae > Protopterus > Protopterus annectens. The sequence continues at coordinate 1,490,909,180 of NC_056737.1, read as the reverse complement.
TAAGCACTCTCGTACTAAGTAAAGCACTACATCTACTTACCACCCCTGTGAATATCCACTTCCCTTAAAGGTACAGCACTTACTTATACTGTTCTAGCATGTCGAGTGGTAGATTACTGGCGTCCTCTCCAGTTCAGCTGGTCAATCTGGGTATCTTGAGACAATGCTACAATTGTCTCATGTACACAGACAACCCTCTCCTCCTCCCAACAAACACAAATACATGTGAGAGATGCAACTATATAGCCAAACTGGAGGCTGAACTCTCTCAACTCAGGGCTGGCATGACCAGACAGGAGGAGATGGTAACCACACACACAACAATCCCAGTCCCACATAGACCTACCACAACTGCAAACCAAACACATAAAAACACAAAGACATACTCGAGGCTCTAATAAAAAACTTACCAAAACAACAGAGGCTCCCAAAGCAGACATCCAAAAATCCACCACCTCAAAACAAAACACATGCAACACATACTTCAATAAATCAGTGTGTCAACCAATTACAGCCCTTAAGGCCAAACACCATGCCTGATACACTAGTAATAGGTGACTCTATAGTCAGACACACTGATGTCCCACTGACCAGGCTGAACAAGGAGAGGGTGACTGTGAGCTGCCTATCGGGAGCTAGGATCCGCCACATAATACATGCACTCAAGTCACTCCAAAGCAAGTACAAATATGACTCCGTCATTGTCCATGCTGGTGTGAATGACCTGAGACGTACCTCCCTGGACTACATAAAAAGAGACATAGAGGAGCTCTCTGATTATGTAGCCCAGGCTGGTATGACCCTGACCCTGAGCAGCATCTTGCCCTCACCAAGAATGATACCACAATACAAAGATAAGATGATCAGCTTTAATAATTGGCTCAAGTACTGGTGTCATTCTAAGGGGATCCAATATCTGTCTGCCTGGGATGACATGTTGGACAAGCCACGCAAGGGATGGCTTACACCTGTCACCACTGGGCTTCCGGATATTGGCTAAGGCTCTTGCCACCCCCATAGTGCCTTTTTTAGGCAAGGCTCAAAAGACAAACCCACCGCCTTAGAAAACAATAATGGAAAAAAACTAAGGGTAATGCTGCTCAATGCCAGAAGTCTAAATCTCAAGATGCAGGCACTTGATGCATTCCTCAGCATGGAGAACATTGACGTCTGTGCAGTAACTGAAACCTGGTTTAAGGCTCCAGAGAGCACCCCAGCACTACCAGGCTATACCTCGTATCATGCTTTTCAGCCCCAAAACCCGGGCCAAACCACAAAGGGAGGGGGAGTGTCCATATTCATCAAGGACACCCACACCTCCAGGTTAGTAGCAACACATGAAGCATCAGAGACCATACAGGTGCAACTAACCATAGGCATAACTGCTATACAACTGGTAGCATGTTACAGACCACCCTCCCAATCTCAGGAACCCCACTCAGCCTTCCTGAAGACATTGGAGGATATAAATGTATCACAAAATACTATCATACTGGGAGACTTCAACTACCCAAACATAGATTGGGTACATTATTCTAGCCCTAATACCCTAGCCCAAAGGTTCCTGGAGTTCATAAACTCAAATGCACTGGAACAACTAGTCACCTCTCCCACTAGGGGAGATAATATACTAGACCTGATCATCACAAACATGGGGACAAAATGCTCCACACTGGAAGTATACCCCTCCCTAGTGAGATCTGACCACAAACTAATCACCCTGGATATACATATCCCACCTCCACCCCAGCACAAAAGACCACAGTGAAAAACTTCTCAAAAGCAGACTTCACTCTTCTTAAGACTGAGATGGTATCTTTTAAGCCCACTGTGCCAGTGGATACCACATCCCACAATGCCGAATCCTTCACAAATGCTTTCTATGGACATCTCCAAGAATGCATGGATCATGCAATCCCAAATAAATCCAAATCCCTCTCCACCAAAGGCAAGCGTCCTGTCTGGTGGACCTCAGCCATTAACAAATTGTATAACAAAAGAAGGAAGCTACTGCACGTCAGAGCAAAATCCCATGAAGAGAAGACATCTCTGATCAACATTAGCAGAAAACTATGTTCTCTCATAAAAACATCCAAGGCCAACTTTGAGAGAAAAATCACTAAGGACACTAAAGATAACCACAAAGCCTTCTTCAGCTATGTTAGAAACCTGGGCGGAAACCCTCAGATATGCTCAGAGTTGGTTCACAACAACAAAAAATACACTGAACCCACAGATATTGCCAACATTCTGGCTGACAGGTTCAGTGCAAATTTCTCCCCTCCCTCACCCCCAAAAGAAGAAATACTTATCCCAGCTGAATATAATTTCCCTGTCATCTCAGATGTCCAAGTGAGAACCACCCTAAACAAAGCTAAAAACACAGCATCAATGGGACCTGATGGTATCCCGGGTTGCGTGTTACGTGAACTCCAAGAGGAGCTAAACCCACACATAAAAATGTTATTTAACCTTAGCCTTACTTCAGGATATGTACATGAACACTGGCGTACAGCAACAGTGGTCCCACTCCACAAAGGGGGTGCCTCTACAGACCCTGGAAACTACCGCCCCATAGGCTTAACCAGCCTGGTCTGCAAAGCTATGGAAAGAATCATTATGGGACTCATAAACAGAGACATAGGGGACCTACAGACACTTGACCCCACCCAGTTCGGCTTTGTAAAGGGCAGATCCTGCCTCTTGAACCTGGTTGACTTTTTCAAAACAGTCACTAGAGCCATTGATGAGGGCAAAGCAGTCCATACAACCTACCTGGACTTAGCTAAGGCCTTTGACACAATACCCCACTCAGGCATCATAGATAAGCTCAACAGCTTAAACGTAAACCCTTATGTCACTAGATGGGTTGCAAACTGGCTAAAGGACAGAACCCATAAAGTTAAAATCGCTGGAGCAATGTCAGACTCAAAGCCAGTCACAAGTGGTGTCCCACAGGGATCGGTCCTGGGACCCCTCTTGTTCAGCATTTATTTCTCAGATGTTAAAGCAAACATGGGAGGGCTGTGGCTGACAAAGTTCGCAGATGACTGCAAACTAGGTGCCATAGTCGATACACCAGCGGACACATACATCCTACAAAAAGGCCTCACAGAAACAGACAACTGGTGCCGGAGTCACGGCCTTAAACTAAATGCCAAAAAATGTATAGTCATCCCCTTTGGGAAAAACAAAGTACCCACAAATTATCACATAGACAGCAACCCACTGAGTATGGAAAAAGTAATCAGAGACCCAAGGACCCAAGTCGACAGCGACCTCTCATTTGACACCCACGTTGCCAAAGTGGTTAGAAAAACATTCTACCTTGCACACCTCATCATGAAGGGATTCACATCCAGATCCAGGGATGTCATTGTACCCCTATACTCCTCCCTCATCAGACCCATGATTGAGTACAATGCCCCATTTAGTATGTACCTCACCAGGCATTTGCAACAGTTGGAGAGACCACAAAAGTACCTCACCAAGAGGATCAAGGGTCTCCAACATATGTCTTAGTCTGCCAGACTAAAGAAACTTCAGCTCTATTCAGTAGCATACCGCCTGCTCAGAGGTGATCTCTGCCTGACGTACAAGGCCATGTCCAATCAGGATCTGATGGACATGCTCCACCTCAAAAAATCCAAATCCATCAGGACCACGAGAGCTAAAGACTTAAACCTCGGCACAAGTATGAATAGGACATGCTGGAGGGATAGATTCATAACCCAGAGGCTTCCCATGCTTTGGAACAAGATCCCAGTTTGTATTAGACAGAGCCCCTCACTGACTCTCTTCAAGAGAAATCTTGATGAGTGGATGGGAGATCATAAATTTACCCCAGGGGTCACATCTGTGTCACTGCTAGACAGGGGCACAGTAAACTAATTCTATTATATAAGGGGACCTTCATTGTGTCACTACTAGACAGAGGCACAGTATTCTAAATTTATTCTGTACATTTTTTGTACCACTTCATGGGGTGGCAAAGCCACATCACTATGGCTAGGCTTACAAATGCCCCAGGGCAGATAGCCTAGTACTATACTATGAAACTATGAAACTATGAAATTTACAAACTCTTCCCTTCAACAGTAATCTTCCTTTTTCATAAAACTTTGCTAGAAGTCCAGTTAGAAGCAAAAATACCTCCCTCATGGAAATATTCTCTCATAATACCAATTCTAAAAGGTAATAAACCATCAGACCTTTGCACCTCATATAGACCTATATCATTACTGAATAATGATTACAAAATATCCATGTCAATACTAGCTAACAGAATGAAAATCCCACTTTCAAAGATAATAATGATCAAACAGGATTTTTATATAACAGGCACACACATGATAATATTAAAAGGATACTTACTCTTATAGATTATGTGAATAAAGCAGATAGAGAAACACTTGTAATCGGATTAGACATAGAAAAAGCCTTTGATTTCCTCAACTGGGAAAATCTATTTAAAACTTTAGCATTATTTGAATTTCCTCCTCCTTTCATCTTATTACTAAAAACATATATATTAATAACTTAGCCTACATTAAATTAGGTCCTTTCACCTCAGAATCTATTAATATAACGAAAGGTACTAAACAAGGATGCCCTCTTTCTCCTATTTTATTTGCTTTGGCTATAGAAATACTTGCAGAAATAATATACAATAATCCAAGAATAAAAGGAATTGAAGTGTATGACCAGTACATATCTAAAATAATGCTTTTTGCTGATGATATTTTATTAACCCTATCAAACTCCAGAGAGTCATTAGGAGAGCTAGAAGACATAATGGAAACATTTTATAAGATTTCAGATCTACACTTTTTCTATTTTTAAATAAGAAAACAAAACTATAAGTTACAGATAAATCCATCATGGGAAAACAAGAACTTATGCTAAATTATTTAGGAATAGTGTTATGCAAAAATATAAACGAAACAACATTAATAAATTAAAAACATTATTGAAACAATAAATATATATATAGAAAAGTGGAACAAAATTATATTAACTTTTGAAGACAGATTGCAATTAATAAACATGGTCTTATTGCAAAAAATACTATATGTGGCATTAGCAATGCAGTTAATTCCTGAAAGATGCATTCTTAAAGAAATAAATTCATGTTTAATAAAATGTTTATGGTATCCCAAAAAGAATAGAGTTGTTCTAACTCATCACATTAGACCCTGGAAACAAGGAGGATTGAACTTCCCAGAAATAGAAACATATATAAAAGCATCTGTGCTTTAAACTACAATAGACTGGATAAACCCAAATTATTTTGCCAACTGGAAAGAATTAACAACGGCTATATTAACAAATGAATTTAATCTGTTAAAAAAACTTTTAATAGTAGACAAATCAAACAAACCCTGGTGCATACTATGCATGAGTATACAATATAATATAACAAAACCTTCTAAAACAACACTGATTAATCATTACATCAATTCCTTTAGGAAACTTATCAATGCAAACATAGATCTAAAACTTTGGTTTGACCTTTTAACCCCATTTACCATCACTAAGAACTTTCCTCACAAGATATATAGGGAAACAATAACCTCCTGGGAACAAAATGGATTCTTATGCTGGTTTCAATGTGTAAATAAATTAAATGTTTTAGATATACATATGATAAAAACTGCTTACAATATTCCAACAAAGGACTGGTTAATCTTACAAAGCATTCTATTGTGCACTCAAGATTTCTGCAGATTAATTAATAATTCCTCATTTAAAGATATACCAAATCTAATAAGTTTTCTGTATGAATTTATATATAATAGTTGTGAAAAGAAAAATTCCATTTCAAATCTATATAAATAGTTAATAACATATAAAACAATTCCCAAACGATCATACTGGCATTTCTTAACAAAAGGTCAGTCATTGCAGTTAACAGAAGAAATTAAAACTAACATCTTACCATCAGTTAATTACACCTCTAACACACAGTACTGGAAAATATTTAACTGGAAATACTTACATAGAACATTTTAACACCAGATAGAATTAAAAAGATCAGTACTACTACAAATGTTTTTTGCTGGAGGTGTGAAAAGTCAAATAAAGCAGACTGGATTCCTATTGTTTATGAATGTAATAAAATTAAATCATATTGGAATGGAATCAATCATTTTTTACAAGCTTTATTTAATGAATCCTTTACCTTAACTAAAGTACTGATAATACTAAATGTAAATAAAGGTCCCTACCTGAATAAGCAGATATATATTTGTTATGGACAATACTTGCTATATCTAGGAAATGTGTAACCAGAAGGTGGAATTCAAATACACCCCCGACCTTGGAAGAATTCTACACTTTACTGAAGACAACTGCATTGATGGAAATAAAAATCAAAGAACTACGAATCTATCCCAGGTCATTGGTAAACAATCCTTGGAAGAAAGTTATATCTTTGTTGGACACTCTGCAATAATCAATATTGTATCTCTGATAACTGATCTGTTAATTCTATATTTAATAACATACAGTGTATATAACTGAAAGTCAGGCTATTGTAAATATTGTATATAATTGTTTAAAATTATATTTAAAAATATTATGTAAATGTTATTTTAATTGAAAATAAAACAAATATTTGAGAACAATCACCATAAGTACACAGACCTCACTACTGTACAGACTACAACAAAATGTCCAGGTTTTGTCCTCAAATATAGGGCCTCCTATACATAACATGTCTGGCAGTCTGATATATCACTGGCTTGTTATCAGGAATTATGTCAGTAAATAATGATATACTGCTCATATGCACCTCTTACTGCATGACATATGGCAAAAGGTGACAGACTTGAGGGACAGAGGCACAAACACAGGGCCAATATTGCTGTGATAAACTGAAAAAATTACTGGTGTAACAGGGTTTGTTGTGACATATCTCTTCTGGGGGATATGAAGTCAGTAACACATATGGATGTCACCATTTACTGGCTGTAATCATCAGAGTATGCTACTGCATTTTAAAGACAGAAAATGTGTGAGTAACACACCACATCTAAGACTCCAAACTCTGGCCAGTCTGCAGATAGCACTACAGGTGAGAGTTTTCTCAACCACATAACACTGTCATGCCAGACTTTAAATAATGTAGAATAGCCATATCCACATAAAACCTGTTAAACCAACTTTACTTCAAATTTAGAACAGCAATACTTACATTCTGTCCCCATGTCTGAAACATCCCCCTCCTGTTTGCTGGCCTTTCTCCACAGGGTTTGTTGTAAGAGGTATTTCCAACTACCCCCTGTGATGCTGTTTGTCAGACACCCACATGAAGTCCTGCTCACAGTTTAGGAAAAGGGCCAACACCCACTTGAAGTGCTTAGTTATAGGAATGTGTTTCCATGCAGTTGGCTATAGGAATGATACCACAGCTGTTCCACATGCAATTAGCAAGTGGGGGACTCCAATTCGGGAACGGGCCATCAGCTGATCATGAGCATTACTTACAAAGGTCAAGCTGCTGCCTATGCAAAACAGATGTATTTTTCCACATCTACCAGAGAGGGAGAGAAAGAGATAGAGATAGAGAAAAAGGAAGAAAGGAAGAGAGAGAAAAAGCCAAGCGTGTTTGTGTATGATCCGTGGGTGGAGAGTGGTATCTGGGTATTATAATGGTTGCCTGTATTGTTTACTTATCCATACTGTCACATGGTAATTGCACATGGCAGTAGACATTTATGGCTGTGGATTGTCTACAACAAACTCTACAGTGTTTGAAAACTGGGGAAATCAACAAAAAAGGAATACCCAGCAAAGACAAACGGAGCAGGCACCCAAAAACTCCAAAGTAGATAAAAGTAAACGTATTTATTAATATAAACGTTTTCGCTCCTAGCCAAGACTTAGAGCTTCTTCAGACAATACAAAAATAGCGCCAAATGACTTTTGTATACAATATACATGATGTCATTTCCTGAACAACCATAAATTTGACATTTAAAGGGACAACAATTTTAAAAAACATATATAAAAATAAAATATATGTTAAAAGCTTACATCTTTCACCGTGTAAGTTGAATTATATAGGTACCTCATAAGACCACTTTTATATTTTTAATATTTAAATGTCAATGGAGCCCACAATTTATGTTACCTCCACGTAGTACCTAATGCTAAATTTAAAACAATGTTTTAAAACATACCAATCCCAAACATACAAATTGCTTAAAGTATTAAGCCTAAATGGTATCCTTATAAAATGTTAGGCATTTTCTTTATAGGAAAACATGCTCACCGTCCTCATAATGAATATACACATGGAGACACTTAACACCACCAAAAAGCCAATAAATCCTACATGGGAATTTGTTACAAAATATTTTATATATGTACAGAGTATCCCCTACATTCTTTAGGATTTCTTGAATGAAAAGGTGGTATCAGGCCCTAAGATAACTTTTATATTTAAGAATAATAGATATATTACACAAGTCATTTAGACCAGGTGGGGAAAAGGCATTCAATAATAGCTGCCATTCTAATTCCTTTAATTCTAAAAGAAGTGATTGGGGGCCCCCCCTAACCCCTACTTTCACACCATCAATTCCCATAAAGGAGAAACTATGTCCTATATTATCTAATACATGCTTAGAAAGTGCGTTGTCCATTTTTTTGTTTTTCATGGCATAGTTGTGTTCGTAAACACGGTCCCGCAATCTGCGGTCCGTCTTTCCGACATAAAATGCCGGACAACAGTTACAAAGCGCAATGTAAATAATAGACTTTGATTCACAGTAAAACTTCTGTCTGATGTAGAATTTATCACCCCTAATCATAAACGAATTTCCTGTTCTTAAGAGCCTACACCAGTTACAAAACCCACACGCAAATGTGCCAGTCTGCCTAGGTGCCTCAGGGGGTATATTTTCATTTTGTAAGAGTTCTTTCAAATTTTTACCTCTCTTAAATGTGAACCCAGGAAAGACACCTAGAATGTCAAAAAGGTAACTGTTATTAGTGATGAATTCCCAATTTTTCTTAACAATGTTGCACATGCTATGGATGTGTTTATTATAGGTTAAAATAAACCTATTTTTAAAGTCCACAGTAGGAGTGCAAAGGCTATGATTTATATTAATCTTGTTAATCAAAGGGGGATTTTCTACATCTTCACTTAAAGTTAACTTCAGGTCTATATGATTACGGTCATTTATTCGCACAATGCCTTGTAAGAGTGGCTGGTAAAACCCTGTGTTCCTTTTGAAAGAGACCTCATCTATGAGGTTGTCCAAAAGCTCAATAGGGTACCCCCTATTTTGAAACATGTCCCTGAGGGTACTACACTCTTCCTCAAAGTCAACAAGGGTACTACACATACGTGTTGCTCTTACTAATTGCCCCTTGAAGATGGACTTCTTCTGATTCAAAGGGTGGTTACTCGAGAAATGAAGGAAGGCATTACAATAAGTATTCTTCCTATAGATTTTAGAGCGAAAACAGTTATTTTGAATGTCTTTTATAAGTTTCACATCTAAATAATCAGCTTCACATGTTGAAAAATTATGAGTGAATGTTAAAAAAGAACATGATTCATTCATATAATTCACTAGGTTAATTGCCATTTCAGAGTTCCCATCAAGAAGGACAAAGGCGTCATCTAAAAACCTAGTGTAGTATATTGAAGTCTCCTTAAAGGGAAGATGTTTAAATAGAAAATTCTTTTCCCAATAGGCCACCACTAGGTTCGCCACACTCCCACCACATGGTGATCCCATAGCGATACCCCTTTTCTGTATGTAATGCTCATTATTGAAAATGAAAAAGTTTGATGACAATATGATGTCAAGTAGCATGGTGACCACATAAATCTCGTCCTTTGGAGCCTTCATGTCAATCAACATTAATTCAACCCATTCCAAAGCTTCCAGATGTGGTATAGAGGTGTACAAATCAACCACATCGATGGTAAGGAAGCTATAGGAAGGGTTGAACGGTGTGGTGTTGATAGCTTCCAAAAAGGACCAAGAATCTTTGCAAATTTGAGGAAGTGTTTTAAGATATTTGCATAAAATGTGGTCAACCACTTTAGCACTGGGGTGGGTGATGCAACATCTCCCATCAACCAGTGCACGCATAGGGGGATCCTCTAAGCTTTTATGTATCTTAGGGATACCAAACATGATGGGAACTCTAGGGAAAGATATATTGATGTAATCAAATGTATCTATATCTATCTTCCCTTCGATAAATAAATCTCTCAAGTAACCTTTAATTCTATTATATTGACCTGTAGTTTCATTCACAGAAGACTTCCCATAAGCTGGGGAGTCTAAGATTCTAAGCATTTTCGAGACATAGTCAGCCTTATCTAGGATGACCAAGCCCCCTCCCTTGTCGGGTTTGATAACTCTAATTGAAGAGTTACACAAATTTTTCAAACAACTCCTTTGCTCAGAGGTGATATTACTATTGGTGTCAAACCATCCTATTTGTTTAAACAAATATCTAAGATCCAATTCACAGGCATACTCAAATGATTGTAACGTAGGGTGGAGCGGGGGATTGAACACACTAAGCAGTTTAAAAGGTGGTTTTTCATTACATGTTCCACCATTAAACAATACTTTTAAATTCATACTGCGTACAAAACATTTGAGGTCCATCAATAATTTAGGCAAACTGATTTTTTGATCAGGAACAAAGGTTAGCCCAAGGGCCAAGAGTTCAATCAAGTCTTGTTCAATTTTAATATCAGAGAAATTGTAAACAAAAAAATCTCCTTTGATATTTGACAAGATGATAGGCTTTTGAATTTCATATGATGTTACAGGGCTAAGAGGGGCCTCATTTAAACTTTCTTCGAGTTCTTCTGTTGATGAAAGTTCTTCCGCCCTAAAAAAGGTTTCGAATTCCCTTTATAATTGGGCCGGAATCCTTGGTTGGTATAAGAAGCTTTTATCCTATTGCTTCTTCTCGGTTGTTGGGAAGAAGGCCCTTCATCCCCGTCATCAAGTTCCTGATGAAATTCATCAATAGTATTCAAAGGAAATTCACCATTTTTGTCCCTGGTATCCTGATTTTTGTTTTCATTTTCCTTTTGATTTTTAGGCCCATTGACGTGTTTAACTAAATTAGGGTAAGCCAGCTCATTAAAATAAGCTAGCCGATCTCTTGCCAGTTTTTTGCCCTTATTCATTTTTAGTTTAGTTAACAATCCATCAATACTTTCAAAAATACGGGAATAATCATATTTGTACCGTAAAAAATTAATGTCTGCCTTGATCAACTCATTTAAGTTGTTGGATTCAATTAGTAGTGATTCAATTTGTTTTTCATAATGGTTGGCCATAAGGTCAAGTAATTCCATTCCTTGTTTATTGAACAGGTTGGTTAAATCAGCAATAAACCCAGTATCAATAAATAAATTTGTGGGGGTAAAGGAATTCCTTAACCCCTTTGGTACAAGTTTTTCCTTTAAACATTGTCTAAAGTAAGAAACTTCCAATTGAAGTTTCTTAATTTTAAGCATTTTGATGTCAATAAGTTTCAAATTAGCAGTAATACAACTTTCTTGATTACCTGCAGCATCCAAACCAGAAGTCGGCGAAGTGATGGTAGTTGGTGGACCGAAAAAGAAACTTTCAGTATTCCTCACCCATTGCCCAAAAATGGGTTCGCCAATAAACCCCGGACGGCTATTCAGTGCTAAAGAATTGCTGTTCCCACCATTTGGTGCGTGGTTGCTCAATTCAAAGGCATCGGACACAGTATTAGCTTGTTCTTGCCTCCGTGAATTTGATATACTTTGTTCCGCAAGCACCCCACTGGTATTGAAGACCTCGGAGGCAACAGATGGACGTGGAATCTGTCCCGGCTGAATGGAAGAGGTGGAGCAACCTTCCGATCTCCCATGGTTGCTCATAGCATGTTCCTGGCTTAGTGAGGTAGAAAACCTCAATTCCGTAGACTGGTTAGCAGAATTAACACCCTCCATGGTGTTTGATGAACGAAACACTTGTCCAGGTTGAATTGAAGAGACTGGAACACTGTCCGGTCTCGCATAGTTACCACTCAGTTGCACAACGTTGGTATTTGGTAACATCGGCGCTCGACTGTTTTCCAAACAATCCAGTCGTGTATTTAGTGAGTCCAACCGTTGCGTTAATTTAGACAACAGGTTAGCAAGATTGTTAGAGTCACAAGAAAAAGGAACGCCGGTTTGCGGGCTATTCCTAGACTCGAACAACACCGGAGTTTTAGGGCTGCCCATGCTGCGACAAGACAAACCAGGGAAATCAACAAAAAAGGAATACCCAGCAAAGACAAACGGAGCAGGCACCCAAAAACTCCAAAGTAGATAAAAGTAAACGTATTTATTAATATAAACGTTTTCGCTCCTAGCCAAGACTTAGAGCTTCTTCAGACAATACAAAAATAGCGCCAAATGACTTTTGTATACAATATACATGATGTCATTTCCTGAACAACGATAAATTTAACATTTAAAGGGACAACAGTTTTAAAAACATATATAAGGATAAAATATATGTTAAAAGCTTACATCTTTCACCGTGTAAGTTGAATTATATAGGTACCTCATAAGACCACTTTTATATTTTTAATATTTAAATGTCAATGGAGCCCACAATTTATGTTACCTCCACGTAGTACCTAATGCTAAATTTAAAACAATGTTTTAAAACATACCAATCCCAAACATACAAATTGCTTAAGATATTAAGCCTAAATGGTATCTAGTGTTAAATGGTAAATAGTGTTTGAAAACTGTTGGCCTTGTAATGTGGACATTGGGACATATAGGTCCTCAATATAATAATGTAGCAAAACCCACACTGCAATGGTTCCTGTCATTACACAATCACTCCAACACCCACACAGGATACTGATGACAAACACACACACACACACACACACACACACACACACACACACACACACACACACACACACACACACACACTTACCAGTACTGAGTTTCAAACTCCTGCCTGGCTCTGTGTTGCTATTACATTGTTACACAGTTTTTGCATGCACCACGGAGCTTACATGTTTGAGAGCTGTCCAAAGGTATCTTTGAAGGTGAGTGATAGCAGCAGTGCTAAAAGAGGGGTAAGGGAAGTGTAGTAAGTGTGAATGTCCACAAAATCAGGTGTCAACAAAGAAACACACACTCTCTCTCACACAAACACACACATTATCACAGTTGACAGGACCAGGATTAGAACTGCTACCTAACTAGTTTGCTACACGACAGTATTACGCAGTTATTGCAAGTACCACACGGCTTATAGGGCTGAAACATGGCCAAAGGGTTATTTCAAGGTGACTGACATCAGCAGGCATGCTAAAATATGGCAATGGGAGGTGTAGTGAGTGTGAATGGCCCCAAAATCATAAATCTCCACACACATACAAACACACACACACACACACACACACACACACACACACACACACACACACACACACACATACACACACACACACACACACACACTTGCCAGTACTGAGATCCATAGGTTCATTGCTTCACAGGTGTGTAGTAGGTGAATGGGCCAGAAGGCTCTACAAGGCTAGGCCAAGAGAATGCCTTGGCATCAGGCCACATAACAATAGTCCCCAGTGTGGCTCAGGGGTGTAGTCCCTGGAGTGGTCCCCAGGGGTAGGTATTGTATTCACCATCCACTCATCTGGGTTTCTATTGTGGGTGGCCAGTGATGTGCACTGCTTCCCGTGTATGTGATCTATATTCCATAACATGGATAGTGTCTTGGTTGTGCACGTCCCACATGCACGTTCTTTGATGTGTGGAAGTGTACTTGAGGTCTCTGGGGCATGTTGTGTGGACAGATTTTCATCTTCTGATGAAGCATTCCTGACCTCCTTTGGTGAGACCTGGCTATGTAACTGAGGTCGTGATTACACCTACATTGACAGCATGATACAGGTATTCAGTGTAGTTAGTAGTGTCTGTCCATACAAGGCATGTTTATAAGGCAATTGTTTTTCATTTTTTTAAGGTACGTTTGCAGACTCTACACTTGTTGCAGGCGTCCAGTGGGGAACATGGCAAAAGAGCCACTGTACACCTTTATTTGGCTACTGAGGGGATGGAACAGGGTGCCATGTCCTTTTACTTGCTGGATAACACACAGTCAGGAGATGTAACACATCAAAGTACTTTCTGATGTCAGTGGCACTGTTGTGGTCAACAGGCATGTAGTCCACTGCTACCACACTGTGGTTACTATCTGGGAGACAATATGCAGGGAACTACCAATATAGTGGTTGTTGCCTAGCCAAGTGTGTTTGTGTATGATACATGGGTGGAGAGTGTTCTCTGAGTAATAGAAGGGTTGCCTATATTGTTCGCCAATCGATACCATCACATATAGAGCTGTGGATTGTCTATACCAACCTCTCTGATGTTTGACATCTATTGGCCTTGTAATGTGGACATTGTGAGATATACTAGGTCCTCAACATAATAATTTAGCAAAATCCACTCCACAATGAATCATGTTATTACACAGTCACAGCAACCCCCACACAGGATACTGATAACAGACACACACATTTGCCAATAATGAGATTCAAACCCCTATCTATGTATTGCTACTACAGTGCACTGCATTTATCACACGCATCATGGAGCTTATAGGATGGATGTTGTCCCAAGGTACTTCTAAGGTGAGGAACATCACCAGCCCTTGTAAATACTGGCATTGGGTGATGTAGTGGGTGAGAGATCCCAAAAATAATTTCACCCTGCACACACATTTACACTTGCCAGGGGTGAGGTTCAAACCTCTAACAATCTTTTCAGACTATTATGTTAAGCATTTACCACATGTTCTACTGATCGTATATGGCTTAGGGTTAGCAACAGGTACTTCTAAGGTGGATGATATCTGCAGGACTGCTAAAGTCAGGCATTGAGATGTGTAAATGGAGCCATATTCTTTGAGGTACAGACATACATATATACACTGGACACGGATGAGATTCAAACACATGCCTATGTAGTTATTGCTACTATATTGTTCCACATTTATGGCACACACCATGGAGTTTACATGTTAAAGACCTGTACTATGGTATCTTTGAAGGTGAGTAACATTAGCAGCAGTGCTAAAGGAGGGGTAAAGGGAGAGTAGTAAGTATGAATGTCCATAAAATCAGGTATTATCAAAGACACACACATGCTCTCTCACACAAACACACACAGTTTCCCAGTTGCCATGTCTGGAATTAGAACTCCTACCTAAATAGTATGCTACACTATAACATTATGCAGTTATTGCAAGTGCCACAGAGCTTATAGGGCTGGCATTTGGCCAAAGGGTTATTTCAAGGTGACTAACATCAGCAGGCATGCTAAAGTAGGGCAATGAGAGGTGTAGTGAGTGTGAATGGCCCCAAAATCATTCATCTCCACACACACACAGAGTTTCACAGTTGCCATGTCTGGGATTAGAACTCCTACCTAACTCGTTTTCTACACTACAGTATTACACACGTATCACAAGCGCCATGCAGTTTATAAGGCTGAGACTTAGCCAGAGGGTTATTTCAAGGTGACTGACATCAGCAGGAGTGCCAACATGGGCAATGGGAAGTGCAGTGTGTGTGAATGGACCATAGATCATTCCTCTGGAAACACACACACACACACACACACACACACACACACACACACACACACACACACACACACACACACACATACAGACACACACACACACACACACACACAGTCACACAAAACTTTACATTTGACAGGACTGGGTATACAAATGCTAGATGAGTATTGATTTGTACTATCATGTTACACAGTTATCACAAGCACCACAGACATTATAGGGCTGAGGGCTACCAAAAGGAATGTGTACAGTGATTGACATCAGCACATCATGTGATATCGGCCAATTGGATGTGTGGTGGTTGGGACAGGCCTCATAATGGAAATCTCTCTGTCAATGTCTGTCTCTATCTTCCCCACATCTCTGTGTGTGTATGTTTGACCTATTATAGTGTGTTGGCCTTGGATATGTGTGAGTATTCCTATCCAATGTGTGTGCAAAGCATGAATGGTGTACAATGTGGTGTGTGTGCACAGACATCTGCGACTGACAAATATGCATAGTCCATTGTGTTGTCAGACATGGGCTTCATTTCTCTAAATGTAGTATCATGCCCAGTATGACAATATGTATTGAGTGTGTGAATCCATTCCAGGTAGGTTTGTACTCCAGTCCAGGGTTTGGTGTTCTACACCTATAGCTAGCAACATGTTTCTGCAGGATATCTGTGAAGAGGTTGACAATATGGAGTCACAATGGGCAACAGATAGTGGGATACTGTAACTATTGCTGTCTGTGCTGCTTGTGTTACATGGTTGGTGTTAGCAGAGATATTCAGACATATGTACTGTTTTACACTGTGATGTATTATGTCATCAGCTACTGACAGATATAATTATTTGCTTAAAGTTATTTCCTAGGAACTACAAAATGAATGAAGCTGTGTCCAGCATTGTAGTCTGCAGCCTACATATTCTTGCACACTCATGCCATTCTGGAGGGATAGCTACAGACATTTGCTGATGGATCTGTGTAAATGGTCCAGCACCTTGGTACTATGGTGGCTGAGGATCCCCTTCTTATACATATATTGACATAACAGAATGGCCATATCCTGCTGTGGCCATACCTCTCAGCTGTACAGATTCACCCAGGTTACCCAGAGGCAGGCCTTATATAGCTGGTCGGTTCCCCTTCAAATTGTGATTTACAAGCAGGTTTGCAGCCATCCATTACTGGGTTTGCAGGCAGGGGTAGTATGGACACACATCAGAGTTTCAGACTTCACACACTCCATGATGTCCATGCTTCTACACCTCCCACTCTGTTATTCTATCCTCTTCCTAACATTATGTGAGCGATATCTGAGAAGTATCCCTATAGATGGCTCTTCATCCCAGCAGTATTTAGGGGTTGGTCCACAGTTCATGCAGTAGGACATGGTGGGAATGCTACTGAGATTTGTCAACATGGCCTTGCATTTCTGTTCTTTTGCATTGTGTTCTGTTGACTGTGTTATGTTGTTAGTTGGGACCCCATGAGATACCATACATTGGCACTATGGGTGAGGCACAGGCCTTTGATAGAGGACTGTAGGCCATTTAGTAGTGATGCAGGCCATCTGCAGCAGGCCAGTGCATTCTGTCACTCCTATATTCCCAGGCTGCGAGCCATTGGATTCCCCTGGGGTGACAGATTAAGTGTGCAAGGTGTTAATGGCAATAGTTCCTGTCCATATTAATCCATTGGTCTGCATGCTGGCAGGGTGCTGCTTACAACTAGGGACACACCTGCACGGGACACCTCTTCAGCATGCTGCATTCTGTGGGTATTCCCATACAGAAGTGGGAGTCATACTGTACTCATTCCCATCAGCAATGATATGACCTGTGATAAACTTTTGGCTGATGGTGGGGTGAGCTGAATGCATGTGTGATAAGGAAGCTACTTGCAGATAACTCACAGAGATACATGGGACATTCCCCTTATGCTGCCTTCTGCGGAGACATAGGCAGTCTCTCATTACTTCATAACTGTGTCGTTTGTGGTCTGCCAGTGAGTGGCCAGACAACATCAGTATTCCATACTACACAGACAACTAATGTGCTGCTAACCTGGATGTACAATTCCAAAATTGTGTGCAGTTGACAGTTACATTTTATGTACTCTGTCTAGGGTACTTTCACCTGTGTACTGTGTGTATGTCTGGGCCCACATTCATGACATGTCCATCTTTCAGATGGTGACAAATATTGACATCTGGACAGTGAGTATGGACAACTGCTGACATGGGTATTGCTGAGAAGCATTGTGGTTGGCACTGCAGTTGTTGGAACATGGCCCTGTCATCCACAGTACTGTCCATAGGCCACCGAGACACAACCCTCCATGCCTACATGCTGACCACTTCCAGACAATATTGAACACACAACATCCTAACACACAGACCCCTGCATATTGTATACATGCAACAACCTATCCTGTAGATTTGGCCAGCTCGGGTAATCTGTGCTCCACTGTTATTACACCTCACACTTACATGTTACTGCATTTCTACATAGGATTGTGGGGGGGGCACACCTGATGACTTTAAACATTTGCTATGACTGTACTTGTATTTCAGGTACTCTGGTGGCTTCCATTTCATTTTGTATTCTGACCTATCATGCAGACTAGAGGCATATCAGTAGAGTACAGATCTTAGGTTTTATTGACCTACATTTCATATTCAGACTTCTTACCCTTCAGAACTAACATACAACTGCAAGACATGTTGTAGTCTGTCTGTGTAGGTCTGGAGGGGGTTGTTAACCATTGCCATCAATTAGAGTCCTTAGCTCAGCCTTTCTTTATGGTCATCTACACCTGTCCTGCTGGCTGAGGCTGGTGGTGGGTATGTGTGCCTCACTGACATGCATGTGTGTGTGTCCTATGGGCACACATTTGGGCCACCACATGAACTGCAATGGGATTTGTCACCTTGTTTAGTACTGCCTAGTATGTTGACACCAGTATTTTTTATGGGTTTCATGCTGCCCATATAGGTGTCCACTATCTGCTGCCATCCCATTCAGCCACCCATTCCCTTGCATGCTCACGTCCACACCATAGATACAACTATCAGAACATACTACTCCATTCAGCAATTGATAGGAAGAGTGACTTACCTTGTAGCTGTGCAAGTACTGAGGACAGAGCTGGAGGGCTGACTATGTTGGATGCACATAGTACACTCTCTATACATGGTAAAGCACAGGTAGTGTCATGTTTGGCATCCCTTTTACTGTATGTGCAAGTCAGAGAGAGAGAGGTGTCATTCCCTGGGTCCCTACTGTGTCAGTGTATGTACCATGCATTGCCTCTTTGCCAAGGTCTGGGCATACTGGGCATGCCTCCTTCTGCCTACATGGGCAGGCTCAGGTTGTTCCTTCTCCAAGTCCCTCTGTGCCTTTGATGGCCTTGGCAATGGTGGGGGGCTGTGTGGCCTTGCTCTGTGCTGTTTCTGCTGCAGCTGTTTCCACAGGATCATATTGTGTAGCATGGCACATACTATGAACATTTGTGTACATGTGGCTGGAGAGTACTACAAGAATCCACCGGATATGTCCAGGCAGTGGAACCATGATTTGAGCATCCCAAACACAAGCTCTATTATGATTCTGGTTTGTGCATGTGCCTCACTATGGAGTTCTTGTTCAGGTGCATGTGCATTTCTGATGGGTGTCATCAGCCACTGTTTCAGTGCATAGCCAGCATCCCCCACTAGGTGGCCATATGGGATGTCCCCACTGGCAAATGACTGGTACAGCTGTGTCAAATGCCAGATGTGGGAGTTGTGATAGCTTCCTGGGCTGCCAGCATGCACATTCAAGATAATGCTCTGGGCATCGCACATGATCTGGGAGTTGATGGAGGGGAAGCCCTTGCGGTTTATGTAGACCCTACCCTGCTCACCAGGTGGTGCTTTGATGTGTATGTGCATGCAGTCTATAGCACCCACTACCTCAGGGTATTCTGCTATTTGGTGGAAGAGATGCATATTGCTGGTCAACGCCTCACAGGTGTTGAGGAAATATATGAGGTCACCGCCATGTACTGACATGGCATCCATGAAATGGTGGAGAAACCTGGACGCTGATGCCTGTAAGATCCCCATGATATCCCCAGTTCCCCTTTGGAAGGTACCTGTGGCTAGTATTCTTAAGCCTACACATACCTTGTTATCCACTGGGATGGATTCCCCTCTGTTGGTTCTGTGTGTGAGGTGTGGCCGGCAAAACTTAACAATTTGCTGTAGAATGTCCCTGTCCACCCTATAGCACTCTACTATCTCCAGCTCATGTAGCCCGGTAGGTTACACTGGGTCTTTACACTCTTCTCCTTCTCCTCACTGTGGGTTGGTCGTCAGCATTAATATTGTCATCACCCTCAGCCTCTTGCACATATTGATACATGAGAGCGACAGCAGCCCCTAACATTTTGTTAGTTTTGTCAGGTAAAATTTCCCTGTCTGTGTACACAAGTGGTGTAGAGTTTGTGGGAAAAACCAGACTGGAAGGTGTTTGCATAGTTTATAGTAGTGTGCTAGGCTGTTCCATGTGTAATTGGCTGATTCTGATACATTTCACCTGCCAGCTCAGCTAGTTCTCCTTAATTGCCTTCCTACTGCTGTTTTCTCTTTCCATTGCCTTCCTGTTTAAGCCCCGAGGTGTGGCAGGCATACCCAGTGCTCAGATGTGAACAGAGCTGCTATTTCCTGTTGTTTTTTTTTTTTTTTTTTTTTAACTTGGTGCGCGGTGCACACACCCATTTAGGCAATGTAAACAATGCTAGATAGCCTCAGACACACACCCTTCCTTAGCTGTGCTAGCTAAGGGCAAACACAGGCCACAGAGCTCAAATAAGCTTACAGCATGCATGGCACCCCACCTTACGAGGTCATCTACCTCTTATACTTATACAATGGTGTTGCTGCACCTACACGGTTAGGTGCAATCTAACACTGAGAGGAAATCTGTGATTAAGTATCAGTCCCCTCATTTGCATAAAACAGAATGGTAAGTCATAGTTACCACACTCACACTGAGCCTTCCCCCTTAGCAACCACTATTCCCTGGTATTGTTGTCTTATGCATTCCATTGACTATTATGGCAAAATGCTGATTTGGGTTTAAAAGCTTATTTCCAACTTTTTTTCTTATTTTCAGGCTGAACCCATTTGTGCACTACTGCCCTACGCTTAAACAACTGAGATCGGCCAAAAAAAACCTTATTTATAAAATTGCAACTATTTTTCATGCCAATGGCCATATATTTGGCCATTGGCATGCCTACTACATTGAATACATGCTTTCTTTTGAGCTGTCATACTTCAGTTTTGTAATTTGCAGAAATGTATTAGGTTAGTAACCGAATACATTTCTGCAGGTTACACTATTCCTGCACAGATGCCTGCCTGCTTTCTGGATCACTAATTCACCTAATTTGTATGGTTTTCACCAGTAAATGAAGTAATTGGCATATAGCAGTGGTGTCAATGCAGGAATAGTGTAGGAGCACTTGTGCACATCCTGTATCGTTTCTGGATCGCTCATTGGCCATATTGCGTGCAGTAGCTCTTGCACTATTCCTGCACTCCGTGCAGAGCTTGCTGAATCCAGGGGAAAGAATGTATACAATTCATTCCAAAAGGCATGATAATATAGATGTAACATTTGCTATTATAAAAATTGTAGGGTAATAAAATAAATGTGCAAAAACATTTCAATATATTACCTCAAAGAAGGATGAAATGAACAGCTCTTGAGGAATATATTAAAACTACTAAGCTTATAACATCTCCAAAGCCACTGAGGAAATACATTCCAAAGTTGTGGTGCCCGAGAAGCATAGAAGTACACCATAGAGATCTCCTGAGGTACCAACTAAAACCACCAACAGTACCTGGGAATCACAGAAACGAGTACACATTACAAAGGCTGGGTCAATCCCTCTTTCAGGTAGGAGTACCTATGTGATACGGGACCAGATATGTCAAGACAAGAACTTCAAAACTATACATACTTAAACAAACATCCTGTCCAGACTTGAAGAACCAGTGTAATACATTGGCAATGTGTAGTGCCAGTAAGTGATCAAACAATTAAATATTGTATAAGCTGGAGCTGACAATGCCTTGAGTCCAGGAACAAAAATACAGTAATCAAGGTGTGACAAAACTAAAGCTTGTACAACCACAGATAGCTTATCCACTTGTAAGAGGTGCTTGATACATGCAACTTTCTTGTGATGAAAACATGCAGACTTCATTACAGCTGGCATGCAGGCATTTAGTAACAATTTGTCATAAAAAGTATGCATACTTTTTGGCTTATAAAAGAACCAAAAGTCATTACCTGATATACACCTATGAGCCTATAAGACCGATCCCAGATCATGCACTTTTGATACAGATTAAAGTCTTTCCATTGTAGAAGTAATATGGGGGCTCTATGTTTGAGGTCTTTCTTCTAGATGCTGCTATACATAGCCATGGCAAACATTTTACGGGTTCTAAATTTTAGCTGATTTCTTTGATTCACTGATGGATACAATTAAGGTCACTGAAGGGAATTTAAAGGCGTCATACTTCTGTGATAGAAGGAGAGAGAAAACTGAATGCCACCAGCAGAGATAAATTAACCCTTTGCTTCTAACGAAGTCACCCAGGGAAAGCAGATGCATAACATAAAGAACTGGTACAGAACACAACCTTATAGAACTCTGTCTTGGATGGAGTATGGTGCATGGGTAACAGGTGTACAGTGAGAAGAGCAAGGCTCAGAATGTAAACTTATGGAACTCTGCCTGGGAGGCAGTATGGTGCATTGGTAACAGGTACATGTTGTGAAGAACAACACAGAATGCAAACTTATGGAACTTTGCACTAGAGGGAGTATTGTACATTGGTAACAAATACAAAATGAGAAGAACAGGACAAGGAATGGAACTGCTGGAAACTCTACACTGGAGGGAGTATGGTGCATAAGTAAGAAATATACAATAAGATGAACAAGACTCGGAAAGAAATTTTACGGAACTCTGCTGTGAAGTGAGTATGGTACACAGGTAGCAAATATACCAATGAGAAGACAGGGTGTAGAATGGAATCTTATTTAAATTTGCGTAGGATGGAGTGTGGTGCAGAGGTAGTAAATATACAATAAGAAGAACAGTACTCAGAATGGAACCTTATGGAATGTTACCCTGGAAGGAGTATAGTGCACAAGTAGCAAATATACAATGAAAAAAAAAACAGGACACGTAATGGAACCTTATGAAATATTGCAATGGAGGGATTATGGTGCACAGGTAGCAAATATACAAAGAGAAGAACAGCACACAAAATGGAACCTTATGGAACTCTGCATTGGAGGGAATGTAGTGCACAGGAAACAGATATACAATAAGAACAGGGCTCATAATATGAACTTATGGAACTCTGAAGTAGAGGGAGTATGGTGCACAGGTAGCAGGCATGCAGTGAGAAGAACAGGGTTCATAATGGGACTTTGTGGAACTCTGTACTGGAGGGAATGTAGTGCATAGGTAGCAGATACCCAATGAGAAGAACAAGGCTCAATATGGAACCTTTTGAACTCTGCATTGGAGGGAGTATAGTGCACAGTCAGCATGCACACAGTGAGAAGAAAAGGATTCAGAATGGCACACCTGCCCTGCTGAATGCAAGTTTAGTCATAAAGATCTGAGCAGCAAGTTCATATTCTTCAAACGAACATGCCCTTTGCATGGAAAGTTGTGCTGGGTTGCTTAGCTACTAAACCTCTCAAAAGAGTTGACCTTGTCAGTTAGCACTTCCTTGGACAAAAGAAAACAGCCTTCTTGTGACACATTTCCATCTAATGAAATATATAATGTTCATCCAGATTAAAGCTGTTCTCAGACAGGAGTGCAGTATCACTGGCAATTATGCCTCTGTTCAATCTTTCAGAGAGATAGGAGCTCAGAATCATGCCATAGTTCAAAAGCTCTATTACCTGCATGAGATACAGAGAAAAAGTCAAAAATGACTTACAGGCAGCTACACATTTACCTGAGTTATTTGCACTGCTGTCCATAAGGAACTGAAGCAAAAGCCATAAAATAATATGAGGGGGAGGCCCTGTAAAGCAGACTCAACCAGAGGAGCTCAGATACAAACAGAATCGGGTAATCATCAGACCAAGACATCACCTGCACTTTAAGGTCATTGGACACCAAGTCCAGAATACATCCATTTACTATGAGCCCAAAATAATAATTAAAGTGAGTAAAGGGGATAGGTGTACTGGGCACAAGGTTTCAGGTGATGTGATTGGTTGATGGCTGATCAGGAGGATAGCACACTAACAGTATTCAGTAGTGCATTAGTGATCATGGTGAAGTGCTTCAGTGCTCCATGTGTGGTAGTGAAACTGTAACAAGGCATTTGTTACATTTGTGGTAAGTGCCTTAATACAGTTTTAAGTAAAACACCTTTTTTGTTCTTCAAGACTATGCTGAGAAGCTTGGGAAAGGACTCAGCTTGTTGCTGACATAGTCCTGAGGTGAGGAAGACTAGCCAGATCTAAAAACAGACTTTTTTTTGCTCTTCAACCTCTATTGTTAAAGGGTGCCAGGATGTGCAATGGCACCAGGCACTAGATCAGCCATCTACAGCTCTATCTGAATCACAGATGTAATGAAAATAAATAAATACATTCAATACATGATGTACAGGAATCCATTTAAAGAGGCCATGTACTTCTCACCAACCTGGATTTTAGTTGCCTAGAGTTAAACCATTTAGGAAAGGTAATACTAAGATTACAAGGAATTCTTGTTATTCCTGAAGAAACATGATCACACTAATGAATGGTAGTCAAGGATATACTAACATTTTGCTTCTGTAGCCATGACATGCCC
Organism: Protopterus annectens; assembly: GCF_019279795.1. Classification (NCBI taxonomy): domain Eukaryota; kingdom Metazoa; phylum Chordata; order Ceratodontiformes; family Protopteridae; genus Protopterus; species Protopterus annectens. The sequence continues at coordinate 1,490,884,653 of NC_056737.1, read as the reverse complement.
ACAGTTGGATAAGGCACCGAAAACCTGCTTCTCCTTCAAAATCACAATGACACGCAAATTATTTATGGGTATGTATACAATTAAAGCCTGCTGACCACTAGGTTCAGTCTTTCTGGTGTTTGAACATGATACACACATTGAAGATATACCTTTGCTGTTTTTCAGTTGATCTTATTTAATTTAAAATTACACTGCCTTAGTCTGTCAGATGACATACCTGTGGAAGCATGGAGGTGTTTAGGTGAAATGGCAGCTGAGTTTTAACTAGATTGTTTAATGAAATCTTGGAAAGTGAGAGGATGCCTGAGGAATGGAGAACAAGTGTTTTGGCATCCATTTTTAAGAATAAGGGTGATGTGCAGAGCTGTAGTAACTACAGAGGGATTAAATTGATCAGTCACAGCATGAAGTTATGGGAAAGAGTAGTGGAAGCTAGATTAAGAAGGGAGGTGATGATTAGTGATCAGCAGTATGGTTTCATGCCAGGAAAAAGCACTGCAGATGCGATGTTTGCTCTGAGAGGGTTGATGGAGAAGTACAGAGAAGGTCAGAAGGAGTTGCATTGTGTCTTTGTGGACTTAAAGAAAGCATATGATAGGGTGCCTAGAGAGGAGTTGTCGTACTGTATGAGGAAGTCAGGAGTGTCAGAGAAGTATGTAAGAGTGGTACAGGATATGTACGAGGGTAGTGTGACAGTGGTGAGGTCTGCAGTGGGAGTGACAGATGTGTTTAAGGTGGAGGTGGGATTATATCAAGGATCAGCTCTGAGCCCTTTCTTATTTGCAATGGTGATGGACAGGTTGACATACGAGATCAGACAGGAGTCCCTGTGGACTATGATGTTTGCAGAAGACATTGTGATCTGTAGTGAGAGTAGGGAACAGGTGGAGGAGACCCTGGAGAGGTGGAGATATGCTCTAGAGAGAAGAGGAATGAAGGTCAGCAGGACTAAGACAGAATATATGTGTGTGAATGAGAGGGAGGACAGAGGAATGGTGAGGATGCAGGGAGTAAAGGTGGCGAAGCTGGATGAGTTTAAATACTTGGGGTCAATAGTTCAGAGTACTGGTGAGTGTGGAAGAGAGGTGAAGAAGAGAGTACAGATAGGATGGAGTGGGTGGAGAAGAGTGTCAGGAGGGATTTGTGACAAACGAGTACCAGTAAGAGTGAAAGGGACTGTCTACAAGAGAGTAATGAGACCAGCTGTGTTAGATGGGTTGGAGACAGTGACACTGACAAAAAGGCAGGAGTCAGAGCTGAACGTGGCAGAGTTAAAGATGTTAAGATTTGCACTGGGTGTGATGAGGGTGGACAGGATTAGGAATAAGTATATTAGAGGGTCAGCCCAGGTTGGAAGGTTTGGATACAAAACCAGAGAGGCAAGATTACGTTGGTTTGGACATGTGCTGAGGAGGGATGCAGAGTATACTAGAAAAAAGATGCTAGGGATGAAGCTGCCAGGTAACAGAAAAAGAGGAAGGCCTAAGATAAGGTTCATGGATGTGGTGAGAGAGGACATGCAGGTGGTTGGTGTGACAGACGAAGATGCAGAGGACAGGAAGAAATGGAAACAGATGATCTGCTGTGATGACGCTTAATGGGAGCAGCTGAAAGAAGAAGACTGCCTTAGTCTGTCCAGTGGCTGCACTGGTTTCTTATTTTGCTCTTCTTGTGTCTGAATACAAATTACCAGAGTATCATTTATGTTCACACCACCTTCTAAGCTTTTAACCACACCACTTAAAATTGCAAAACAGCTGTGATCTTGAAGGAAATAATTGTGTTGCCTATGAGTGTAGACTAATTACAAATAATGTAAACGTGATATGGTCATACAGAAAAAGAATTATTATAGGAATTGAATGGATGCAAGAATTTCCTCAAATATATTTATGGCAAATAAATGCAAGTAGAAACAGACTATAAACCCTTGCAAAACATGTTCAGAAAGTCTTTGTATAAGGTTACTCTGATATTTCAGATGCTGTTGCCTAATCTCTAGAAACATGTCCTAAAAGTAAAATAACCTCCAGGCATGGAGTTGCATATAACATGTTTTGATTACAACGTATTGATATAAGGAGAAAGATTTACTAGAAAAGGAATAAGGGTTTCTGTTAATGATTCCACAGTGGTTTGTTGCAGAGGAAAATTGTGAAAACATTTCATGGACATGACACATTCATTCATGTATTTATTTATTTATTTATTTTGAATTTTCTAACTATGGTAGAACACTGATCCCACTACAACTGTTTCAGTCTCAACCTGGGGTAAACATAAAAGATACATGGCATTATATACCAAATGAATGACAAAATGTAATATATACATATATTATATACAAAGTGAATATCAGGGTTTACTTGGGGGTATAAAGGCAATAGAGAAATTACATTATATACAGAGTGACTGACAAAGATAATATAGACATGCATTATATAGAAAGTGGAAATCAGAGCCGGCATGCTGAAAGAATCATAACAAAAAGTAGAGTCGGAGCAAGATATGCAGAGGAAAGAAGGGTAGGAATGGGTTAAGTTATTTCATTCATTTAGAAATGCAGCTAGTGAAAGAATTAATAAGTAGAGGTTTGCCATAGCAGAAATCATCTATCAGAAAGGAAATCCAGTCATACTTTTCCTTCAGGAAGCAACGTGCTGCTCATAAATTAATATTTATAAATTAATATTTAAAAGAGACACAATGATTGTAACTAAGTAAAAGAATGCTTGAGAGAATACATACACCTCATCTTGGAACATGTGACAAGCATACCTGGAACAGTGAAGTGCGAAGAAAGAGCAAATGAAAGGCCCTTGCATTCATATACATAGTGTACACAGATGTGCAAGTACTCTGCACAGCAGGGACTACTCCTGCACAGCACAGTAGCGCACATTGCATATTCATGAAGGCATGCTGCCTGTGCTCTTAAACTAATACAGAGCTGTGGACGAGTGCAGGTGGTGTGTTTGAGATCAGAGCTCTCACAATACACATGCCCCTGCACTCCAGAATTGCCTTTCAGCAATTAAAATGAGCGAGAATGCTCATAACACCCCCAACACGTCAGGATACCTCTCAACTGTACAGATTATTGCAGAATGCCCACAGTTTTGTCCCATATTTTGTTGTGCTCCTCCTAAAATCTGTACCTATCAAGCAAATAGCTGAGGATTGAAGTCATTAAATAATGACAAACATTTGAGTTTAAAAGACTACACATCTATCAGAAAAATCAATGCTAATGCAAGATCTATCATCAACTGTCTAAATGTTTGTAAGAGCAATATTTAAAATCTGTCCCTATTTATCCCCCATCATTTTAGGGTCTGTCCACAGTTTTTGCTCCAATAGGTTGAGAGGTATGCCTACCATGAAGCAGAAAGCTGATAAAATAACAGGTTTAGCATTAGCAGGGATATTCTGAAGGGTATAGCTAAAATAACATATCAAAACTTTTTTTTTCATAAATATGATAACGTTTAAGCATAGCTACGCGGGTGTGCTCGTTACTTAGCTATGCTTAGTCCAGCTTAAACAGCACAAGAAGTTAAATAGCAAGAGACATCCAACATAATCAGTATTGCAATAGTGTAGTGGTTAGAGTGTGCGCTTTGCGAGCACCTATTCCTGGTTCAATCCCCACTATAACCAATTCACATTTTAAATGTGACAGCAGTGCATAAACATTTTTTTGTATTACCTACTAAATAACATATATTTGTTAAACGGAGTACTGCATCAGGTCCCAATGTGAGGTATCAGTGTAATAAAGTGGCGAAATCCCCATATAAACACAAGTGCCCCATACGGTATAGTCACGCATTAATAAATGTAATGAAAGCACATTGGTGGATGTCAGGGACAGTAAACAAATTTATAATATGTAATGAATGATGAATCAATGCCATACAGCAAATAGTCTATAAAATTAAAAATAAGTAAAGCTAAGCATTGCACAGCTCTGCTTACCAGGTGTAAGCATTGTGTAAATATGACTGCTAAGCAATGAGTAGCCCAGCTAATTGGATTTACCCATTGGTGAGCAGCGATGAACCTGCTCCTTTAAGCAATGCCAACCTTAGCTAAGCAGGTTTGCCCATAGCTTAGCTTAGCTCAGCATATTCAAAACCATCCAATCATGGCAAAGGGTGGGAAATCGGCTGTATTTACACCCCAGAGGGGGAATACAGCTCATAACTGGTTGCAGCTTCCCACTGTAGGCACCATGGCTGGAGTTGGAGAGGGATTGCACTTCCGGGCGCAGCACTGAGGCATCCAGGTGTCCAAGGTCATGGTAAGACTCCTGGTAAAAAAAACATGATGAGAGACTGCTGCAGGGCCAGTACCAGGGCTCCCAATATAAACCAGAAGCCTGGGACCATCTCACCCGTGACCTCACCAGTGCCACTGATATCCCTCAGACTCTTGAGTAGGTCAGGCACCACTATGCTGACTTAAAATGGAGGAAGAGGGAGCTCTTGGATCAGTGGATCCAAGACTTTAGCCAGAAGGGTGATGTCCTAGCAGTGTGTAAGTACTCATACCAGTAACTGTTTAATAATGTCCAGCCTGTGTATATGATGGATAGTTATGGCTAAATATTTCTCTATTTCTCTTACAGCTGCAGCTGAGTGGGCTGTGAATCAGGAAGCTCATGCAAGTAGGCTGCAAAGGCTGCATCACGAGGCTGGGAAGTAACAATCCTGCTTGTAGTAGTCATACCAAATAAATACAAAAGTAGTAGAAAATAAACTGCCAGTATAAAAACTGTTTTGTGGATGGGTTGTACTGAATAAACCAGACAATATGACAGTAATAGTCCCATATAGGTCATATTTAAATAAAACTGTAACTGCCTGGCAATGACGCTCTAAATCCTGGACTGGTTGTGTTTACTCTGGCATCGTTTGGCATTTTTAGTCTTGCACTCTCTGAATAGTAATGTTGTATTAAGCACTGTTACCCACACTGTGCTACATAATAAAAATATCTAGGAATGTCTGTATAAGACTGCTGTAATCACAAGGTCAGACTGTACAACCAAGGGAGACTTAGACAAAAAACAGTGAAGAAATAGACAGCAATATTCAAATAGCACACTCTACTGTGACTTAAATTGTTCTATTTTTAGCAGACACAGCCATGGTTAGAATCCTGGGAGTGGTAGTAAGCTGTATGTATAATCATACTTCTCAATTGTACAGATTTGTTCAGAATATCCAGATAATTGGCTCATATTTTCTGCCTGTTACCCTGTCCCCCTGGCAAATCAGTGGGATGATGTCAGAATTTTAGGCATCAAATAATTACATACATCTAATTTTCAGACCTCAAAACCTTCCGAAAATGTATATGAAGGCAAACCTGTCACTCTAGCAACTCACCAAAAGTTTATGAGAGCAATATTCAAAATATGTCCCATTTCTACCTCCATGTTGTTAAGCTATGACCGGAGTGTGTGCATTAACAAATTGAGAGGTATGTGCATAATATTAACTCAGAATCTGGTAATATGTGTGGAAACATTCAGGTAGTGTTAACAAACATTCCCTCCACGGGTCTGTCAGATAAGAAAACTGTGCCTGCCATTAAATATTCAAATCCTGGACTGTTAGTATTTACTCTGGTATTGTATTGTATTTTTAGTGTTGCAATCTCTGAATACTAATGTTGTTACCCACACTGTGCTACATAATACAAAATGTCTAGGAATGTTTGGATAAGACTGTTGTAATCACAAGGTCAGATTGTACAACAGAGGGAGACTTAGACAGAAAACACAGAAGAGATAGACAGCAATATCCAAATAACACACTGTACTGTGACTTAAATTGTTGTTTTTTAGCAGACACAGCCGTGTTTTAAATCCTGGGAGTGGTAGTAAGCTGTGTGCATAATCATACCTCTCAACTGTACACATCCTTTCAGAATCTCCAGATAATTGGCTCATATTTTCTGCCGGTTCCCCTGTCATCATAGCAAATCAGTGGGATAATCTCAGATTTGTAGTCAGCAGATAATGACATACAATTGATTTTCAGACCTCAAAACCTTCAGAAAATGTATATGAAAACAAATCCTGTCACTCTATCAGCCCTCCAAGTTTATGAGAGCAATATTCAAAATATGTCCCATTTCCACCCCCATGTTCTCAAGCTTTGACCAGAGTGTGTGCAATAAGAGATTTAGAGGTATGTGCATAATATTAACTCAGAATCTGGGAATGTGTATAAAACAGTCAGGTATTGTTAACAAACATTCTCTCCACAGGTATACCAGGTAAGAGATGTAGAATTTAGCTATAAGACAGTTAAAGTATACACTTGTTTACAAACAAACCACTGGCCAAACCAAGGCCATAGGGTAGTGTAATAATACCTGTACCTTACTGATTAGAGCAATGAGCATTAACATTGTGAGAAATACAGGGATATATAAGTTGTTAACTGACCTATCTCTCTCCCCCCACCATATCTGCAACAATAATCTAAATACACAAATCAATGGGTATGTTTATACCAAACCTACTGTTGGGACATATGTCCTATTGTTCAATAAATATTGAAATGTGTGACTATTAATGTTCCATGTTGAAATACTATCATTGGTGGCCTGTTGCTATCAATGCAACCTGCATGCAGTTATAATGGCCACTGTGATTCCATGTATGCATGTGTTCTGTTTGCTATGCAACTGTTCCAAATCTGGTGTTTTGGGTTAATGGGAATGTCTATGCATGCTGTTATAACTAATCTGGAATCTGTTGACTATTACTCACCCACATATGTTTTAAAACTGCAACCCCATAGCATGTTTGGGAAGGCCGGTCCCAGTGGACCCATCTCTCCCACCTCATCTGGCCATGTCACCGGGCTCCAGCACATCTGGAACCCACCCTGGGACCTCCTCATCTGCTGGTCTTGACCACCTTTGGGTGGAACCGTCTCAGGGGATGAGGCTTGCCCCCTCTAGGAGCAGGCACAGACAGGAAACTGTCACCTGTATTCAGGTCTGGGGCTTGGTGTGTAGAGACCTCTGCAGGGACTTTGGAGATCTGCTATGCCAGCTTGAGGATGATGTGGCACATTTAGAGGGTCAGCATGCCCCTCCTACCCAGCCCCCAGCACAGCCACCTTTGGGGCTGTGAAGGTGCAGTGGTGACTGCCCATGTGTGGGGACCTCAGTCCCACTGTTTCCATTTGGGGGCTCATGGGCTTCTGACTACCAAACATCCTTCCCCATCCAAGGTGTTTACCCCCCACATGTGTCATATACCACCCCTGTATGCTGTCTTGTCTGTCTTGTCTGTCTTCTTACCCAACCTATCACCGGAAATATACCTATTATCTTTCCCCAACATCCCACTCTCACATTAAAAAAAAGGAAATCTGTTCCTCAAAAAAAATCTTGCCCCATACATAGCCGTCAATTTTGCACATGTGTCCACTGGACACATGTAATCTAATCTAATTGGCTTCATAACATATTATTGTTGTCCTCACCCCTCTCTCAGGGGTTTGAGGGTCCAAATCTACCTCCAAATTCAGTTTATATGCACAGCTGTTGCTGTAGAAGAAATGGAAAGCTATGGACCTTCCCTACACCCATCCTGCACATCCCTAGCTACTTTCCCTATTGTCTTTCCCTCTGCATGCCCCTTTGTTCACCACTTTCCTATCACCTCCTTTTCTTTTCTTTTCTTTTCAAAAAATTAGCGTGGGGGTAAGTGGGAGTAAGCACTTTTAAGCAGCAGTATGTGGGTTTAAGCCTGTTTGCACGGCGGTAAGCAATGCCTACACAGAATAAGCAATTTTCTGGCTAACTGGCTGTAAGTATATTTTAAACCAGAAGTTAGCATTGCTTACCTTCGCGCAAACCTGCACAACCCACTTACAACTGCTTAAAAGTGCCTTAGTCACTCTGTATCCAACAGCCCTTGTTCTGCCCAGCAAAAAATAATCAGCCCTTGCAAGTCTCAAACCCAGGACCCTGCACAACATAGCCACAGTGATTTCCACTATGCCATTTGAGTTGCACATAAATGTGATGTTTTCTCAAACATATCATGCAGCACAGTCACTCAACAGTAGGGAAAATGTATTTGTATATCTATATATGTATATATATATATATATATATATATATATATATATATATATATATATATATATATACATCTAGATATATACAGACATATATATGTATATATGTAGACAGACGTATATATATATATATATATATATATATATATATATATATATATATATATATATATATATATCAATGTGTATTGCATTCACATATTAGAACCACACTCTGAACCTCTCACTGCAAAATATCTGACCAAACACACTTTTAATGGGGGTGAAGGGGCCCAAATTAGGGATCTCTTGTAATTATTGCCATTTCCCCTTCCTCCACAGCTGAACAGATATGCCTTGCTACACAATAACCAGCACTTGCAGGTCTTGAATGCAGGACCCAGCACAACATGCCCACAAGTTAACAGTAAGTCATCTCAGCTGTAAGATGTCAGGATGATATCTGTAACACATCATGCAGAACAATCAGTCTACCATAGGGAATGTACAATGTGGAAGCACTAAACATTCCAATGATACATACACACACACACACACACACACACACACACACACACACACACACACACACATATATACATATACATCTATATATATATATATATATATATATATATATATACACACATATAAAGATATTAGTACTTATAAATATGTATAGGAAGAGTATATATAGAGGGTGAAAAGCATATCAAACAGCCATTATTCCTACATTTGCCACCTTTTAAAATGGCCAGTGTTGGATTAATTCCTACAAATGAGAATTATTGCATGAAACATATATCCACACACCAGTTTGCATACACAGAAATGTTTATTTATGTGTTATTTAATTATTTATGCAATTTATTATAGCAGTTAGGTGTTTGAAATACATAATTACTGATTAATGCAACTTTCAAACAAACCATTTGATACAGTAATGTGAAAAACAAAACATACTTTGCTGTTCAGGCTAAGGCCTTCAAGTAGTACATCAGTAAAAACGCTTGCCTTGAAGATAAGAGCCAATCAACACTTAATTACAGATGTAGTTCAGCAGCCTCCAGTTACACTCTGTACTCATCCCCTAGAGGAAAAAGTATTAGTTGTCATAATGTAAATGCATCTGTTACATAGCAATGCTTAAATTAAAATGTCACTATCACACTGACAAACAGAACTGTGTGTAAGACAATAAGCTGTAGCCCACCACTGTTCCCATGGTGAAATGTATGAAAATGTACAGCCATATACCATATTGTTTCTTAACACTTTTATCCCTCACATGTTGTAACAGCCCAGGTTAAAAGCATTTAATACCCCTCCCCCATAAAATGTCTTACAAGGGCATATAACAGTGTTTTCCATACACTGACCTCCGGACTGTGCAAGGTCACACTCGTTTTTGTCCAGCTGTTGCTCTCATATATATGGACCATACTCCTCAATTTGTGTGGGAATCCACAGCATCACTGGAATTATAGCAGGAATGCCAGCACTAAATAATGACATGCCATTACCTAACAACTTCTTACTGCATGACATCTGGAAAAAGCCTGGTATATATGTGGAGGACAAAAGGTGGAACACAGGGCCATATTTGCAATATTACTGTTATACACTGTGAAAGTTGCTGGTGTTACAGGATTGGCTGCAAAATGCCCGTATTCAGGAATATGAAGTCAGAAACACAAATGGATGTTGCCATGTACAGATGGCAATCAACGGAGATAATGCCACTAATATGTCAGACACAAGACCTGTGTGGTGAACAGACATAACATAACAGCCAATTCCTCTGGCTATCATGTGGATAGGCCCACAGTTGAGAGCTATGCAGACAGACTGCATTCCATGCAAAACTAGCATGTACACACAAACCTTGTAAAACCAGCAGTATTCAATGCATATAACTGCAATACTCACACTGTCCATAGATCTGGAACCTTATACAAACATGTATTTGGCCAGAGTCTGCAAGTCCTGTTGTAAGAGGTAATGCTACCTGTTGTCTGTAACACTGCTGCACACACACAGGAAAGATGTCTTCCATACAGAAAAGGTAAAGGGACAATGCCCACATGATATAGTCATTTATAGTAGTGGGTTGCTATGACATTGGCTATTGGAAGTAGTACACAGCTGGCTGCATGCAATTAGCAAGTGGGGAACACCAACTGGTGCAGAGGCCATCATCTGATCATGAGCATCATCTACAAAAGCCATGCTGCAACCTATTCAAACCAGCTCAATCCCTGTAGCGGTGAGAGAGAGAGAGAGAGAAAGAGAGACAGATAGACAGACAGAGAGAGAGGGAATCAAACAAAAAAACAGCAAAAACAGAAATAATAGTAAATAGTAAAAAAAAATACTACTAAAAAGAAAAACAAAACAAACAAGGGAGACATCCTGAAGTGCAACACAGAAAAGAGCATACTAATGAAATTTGTATATGAAACATGTCAGCATGTAACTGAATGTAGTACATAATCTGTAATAATGGGACAGATGATTTCGAAAGCTTGATATGCACCATCAAGACTTACTGTAATGATGTCCTGCTGAACAACAGCTATGGACATAGCACCTGGCTCTGTGGGCAGTGGGCCATACCTGCCAACTGTGCGAATCTGCACAGAATGACAAGATTTAAGCCATGATAGTGTTTGCTCTGTTCCTCCAAACATGTATTTTAGTCTGGCAAATAGTTGAAGGTGGAAGTAATGAAGTCATGATAGACACATGAGTGTTCGACCCCACCACCTTCAGAACAGTCATGCTAATGTGACATATATCAAGCATAAATGTCATAGGTTTGTAATAGGCCTATCTATAATCTGTCCCTATATATCCCCCCTAATTTTAGACCATGTCCACATGTGACGCTATGTGTTGTAGCAAGGCAGAACAGTGCAGCAGTTAAGGAAGGAGGTTCAGAGTGTGGACCTGATGTCTGAAGGCACTCCATATATATATATATATATATATATATATATATATATATATATATATATATATATATATATATATATAATATATATATAGGGTCTATATTAGAAGACCAAAGACGCATTCTTTCAAATGTGTCTTGGTCGAACTTAAAAGGCTGAAAACACAAAATATCGAAGTGGCTGTTAAGCGTATTCTTTCCCTGGGAAAGAATTAGCTTGGCCGCTTTGGTAATTTGCCATTTTTGGCACTGTAGTGCGGTCTTGGAGTTGGTATATTTGAGTAGGGGGGGTGTGGGGGGCAAAGCCCCCTACTTAATATAATCTTTGAAATTGTTTTTTTTTTTTTTTTATATTTATATATATATATATATATATATATATATATATATATATATATATATATATACATGTAGCCTATCTACAACAAGATACAGATACAGATTCTTAGTTTTAGCACTTGAATTTGCTTATCCGTTCTCAGCACTTGTTCAGAACTTGTTGTAAGCACTAAATAAACTACAAATTACTACAGTACTCACCCTTCCTAATTACCTACAGGAAAACAGTTTTGGTACTTGCTTTCCTCACTTGCTTAAAGAAAAACAGCTCTTGTACTCACTTTCCTCACTTGTCTAGAGGAAAATATTTTTTTATTCAGGCATGTCCAATGGTCAGCTCCCAGTGTTCTCTCCTGTCTATCTGATGAATTTGGGTATCTTGGGGCAATGTAGCAATTGCCTTATGTATACATACAACCCTTTCCTCCTACCACCCAACCCTACAACCTGTGAGAGATGCACTTATCTAGCCAAACTAGAGGTAAAGCTCTCTACAACCAAGACTGAATTTTATAGTCAAGAGGAGAAGGTAAACACTTGCACCACACCACACTCATCACATAGTCCCACTAAATCTACACCACCAAAATCCATACATAGAAACACAAAAACATTCATGGTGGCTCTCAATAATAATCTGCTCAAGCAACAGAGACCTCCAAAAAATAAATGCAAGCAACCTCCCACCACCAACACAATCCAAATGACACATAGCTCACAGACTCAGTGTGCCACTCAACTACAGCCCATAAGGCAAAACAACGTACACAACACACAAGTCATAGGTGACTCTATAGTCAGGCACACTGATGTCCCACTCACCAAGCTAAACAAGAAGGTCACTTTCAGCTGCCTATCAGGTGCCAGGATCTGCCACATAACCCATGCACTCAGGTCACTCCACAAGTACACATATGACTCTGTGATTGTCCATGTTGGTGTGAATGAACTGAAACATACCTCCCTGGTCTACATGAAAAGAGACATGGAAGAACTCTCCGATCTTGTAGCCCAGGCAGGTATGAACCTAGCCCTGAGTAGCATCCTGCCATCACCTAGAATGATACAACGGTACAAGGACAAAATGATTGACTTCAACAATTGGCTAAGCTTCTGGTGTCATTCTAAGGGGATCCAGTATCTGTCTGCCTGGGATGACATGGTCGACAGACCACGATGCTTTGCCAGAGATGGCCTGCACCTGTCACCCCTGGGATTCTGGATACTGGCAAAGGTTCTTGCTGCCCCTATAGTGCCTTTTTTAGGCAAGGTTTAAATGACAAATTCACCACCATAACAGGAACAGGCAAGCAAAAACTGAGGGTAATGCTACTCAATGCTAGAAGTCTAAATCTCAAAATGCACTCACTCGAGGCACTCCTTAAAATGGAGAACATCAGTGTCTGTGCAGTGAATGAGACTTGGTTCAAGGCTCCAGAGACACCCCTGCATTACCAGGCTATAACTCATACCACAGTTTTCGGCCATCTAACCTGGACTGGTACACCAAAGGCTGAGGTGTGTTCATATTCATTAAGGATTCTCCAGGCTAGTTGCTCAGCATAATGCAGCCGAGGTTATCCAAGTGCAACTAACTCTGGGAAAAACTGCAATCCAAATTGTAGCTTGCTACAGATCCCCCACCATGCCCCAGGATTCCCACTCTTCTTTTCTTGATAAACTGAAAAATACTAAGGTTCAACCAAACACCGTAATACTGGGCGATTTCCACTACCTCACCATTAACTGGGAAAACTACTCATATACCAACTCCTTCACTCAGCGCTTTCTGGAATTCATAAATTCCAATGCCCTGGATCAACTTATCCACACCCCCAACAGGGGCAACAATATCTTAGACCTAGTCATTACCAACATGAGTGACCGGTGTTCCACACCTGAAGTCAACTCCTCATTGGTCAGATCCGACCATAAGCTAATCACCCTAAATATCCACATCCCGCCCCCACCCCCATTAAGGAAACCACAGTAAAAAATTTCTCCAAAGCCAACTTCATGCTTCTTAAGACAGAAGTGGGGAACTTCATGACACCCATGTAGATGGACAATACAGTTATGATTGCTGAATCCTACACAAATGCACTCTATAACTCTTACACGAGTGCATGGATCGTGCTATCCCAAACAGGACTAAGATACTATCCTCCAAAAAAAAGAAGCCAGTCTGGTGGTCCCCTGTCATAAACAAACTCTACAACAGAAGGAAGAAATTGTTGCAAAAATGAGGAAAATCCCATAAGTGAGGAGCTCCCCGATCAGCCTCAGCAAGAAGCTGAGATCCCTTATAAGATCCTCCTAAGCTAGCTATGAAAACAAGATTGCCACTGATTCTAAGGACAACCACAAAGCATTCTATAGCAATGTCAATAATCTCAATGGCAACACCCAGATCTGCTCTGAGATACAGCACAATGGTACAAAAATTACAGAACCAACTGATATTGCCAACATCCTGGCATCCTCTCACCCCCTTAAAGACCCATATCTATACAGGAAGACTGCAGAGTCCCTGTAATCACAACTTCACAGATAAAATCAGTACTCTCTTCAGCCAAAAACACAGCATCCATGGGACCAGACAACATTCCAGGCTGTGTTTTACACAAACGTCAGAACAAACTGGCTCCCCAACTAAGCACCATGTTCAATCATAGCCTCACATGAGGCTTTGTGCCCACTGAATGGTGCACAGCAACAGTTATCCCACTCCACAAAGGGGGAGCCACCACTGACCCTGGGAACTATTGCCCTATTAGCCTGATGATCCTGGTCTGCAAGGCCATGGAACGTATCATCATAGAATTCATAAACAAAGACATTGGTAACCTCCAAACTTTGGACCCCACCCAGTTCAGGTTTGTGAAAGGCAGATCTTGCCTCCTGAACCTGGTCAACTTCTTTGAGGCAGTCACCAAAATTGCAGACGAGGGTAAGGTGGTTCACACAGCCTATCTTGACTTCACCAAGGCTTTCGACACCATCTCCCATTCTGGAATTATAACTAAACTCACTAAACTAGGTATAAATCCCTATGTCACAAGATGGGTTGCCAACTGGCTCACTGACAGAACTCACACTGTAAAAGTTGCAGACTCCAAATCTGACTTCAAACCAGTGACAAGTGGAGTACCACAGGGTTCAGTCCTGGGACCTCTTCTGTTTGGTATCTACTTCTCTGAAGTACAGGCTAACACAGAAGGCCTCTGGCTAATGAAGTTCGCAGATGACTACAAACTTAGAGCTATAGTTGAGTCCCCAAATGATGTGGACATCCTACAGAAGGGCCTCACTGAGACAGATGCCTGGTGTCAGAGCCATGGCCTCAAGCTCAGTGCCAAAAAGTGCATTGTTATCACCTTTGGTAAAAACTCTGTACCCATGAACTAACACATAGGTGGCAGTCTTCTTAACACCGAATGTGTGATAAGAGACCTTGGGACCCAGGTGGACAGTAGTCTCTCCTTTGATAATCACATTGACACAGTAGTCAGGAAATCCTTCTACATGGCACACCTCATCACAAAAGGGTTCTCATCCAGGAAAAAAGAGGTCATTGTTCCCCTCTACTCTACACTCATTAGATCCATTATAGAGTACAACTCCCCTTTTGGAATGTACCTCATAAGACATCTGCAGCAGCTGGAAAGGCCATAGAAGTACCACACAAAGAGAATTACTGGCCTCAAACAGATGCCCTACACTGATCGTCTCAAAAAACTCCAGCTTTACTCTGTAGCATATCGCCTACTCTGAGGTGATCTCTGCCTAACATATAAAGCTATGTCAAACCCAGAGCTGTTGGACATGCTACACCTAAAGAAATCCCAATCCCCCTGAGCTACACACTCTAGGGACCTAAACCTTGTCACCACAATAAACAGGACTTGCTGTAGGGATGGATTCCTGTCCCAGAGACTTCCCATACTCTGGAACAAGCTACCCATCTATGTCAAGCAAAGTTCCTCATTAATACTCTTCAAGAAAAAATCTTGATGAGTGGATGGGAAATAGGAAATACACCCCGGGGATTACTTCTATGGCTCTGCTCGACAGGGGCACAGGAAATTAACTTTCTTGGGTTGGCATAAGCCAGGAAACTTTGATGGCTAGGCTTACTTAGGCCCTTGGGCCAATAGCCTAGTACCTACCTATGAACCTATATGTATATCTATACATACATTTCCCCTACTGTTGAATGACTGTGTTGCATGATATGTTTGAGAACACATCACACATATCTGCAGCTCAGATGGCTTACTGGTAAATTGATGTGGCTATGGTGTGTAAGGTCCTGGATTACACACTTGCAAGAGCTGATAATGTATTTGCCTGCCAGAACAAGGGCTGTTGTATACAGAGTGATTAAGGCACCTGTAAGCAGTTGTAAGTGGGTGCAAAATGGACAGTTATGTACGGTGTGACATTTGTGTTGGCAACAGATTGCCCTTGTTGTGTTAAGGTGAGAGTGGGATGTTAAAGAAGGATAGTAGATATATATGGGGAGGTAGATTGGTTTGGAAAACAGACATGACAGACAAGACAGCATACAGGGGTGGTATATGACACATGTGGTGGGTAAACACCTTGGACAGGGAGGGGTGTTTGGAAATTGGAAGCCCATGAGGCCCCAAATAGAAACAGTGGGAATGAGGTCCCCATCCATGGGCCATCACCACTGCACCACCATGGTCCTAAAGGTGGCTGTGCTGGGGGCTGAGCAGGAGGGGCAGGCTGAAACTCTATATGTGTCGCGAGGGCCTCAAGGTAGTGTAACAGATCCCACAATTCTCTGCAAAGCTCCATATGCACCAGACCCTGGACCTGACTTCAGGTTACAGGATCCTGTTTGTGAGCGCTCCCAGGGAGGCACAGGCCCCATTGCCTGAGGTGGTTCTACCTGAAGCTGGTGCAGGACCATCAGATGACGAGGTCCCAGGTTGGGTCCCAGATGTGCTGTGGCCTGGGGTGGATAACAGTGGGATGTCAACCGATGGCACAGCTTCAGAAACATGCAGCAACACTGGCAACTTGCAGAAATGTCTAGCAAGTACTGCCTGTGCAGTACCTGTGTCTACAATTACCTAGACTCTGCATAAGTGTGGCCTATGGGTTAGTGTAATCAGATGGAAGAGTTGTTCCACAGGAGATCTCATCCAGGGCTCTCTCCAGGGAGCATATGCATAACATCAAGTCTCCCAAAGGCATGTGTTGCAATGTGTAATGGTGTACAGAGACCAAGGCTGAAACCTACAGACAATATTAATAAATATACATGTGCTGCACAAGAAACACCTCACTCTACCTCAGGCCCACCATCCCCATCTGTACCTTGCTGATGCCAGTTTGCAACATACATCTACTACTAGTTTTGATGGGATGAATTTCCATGACATGATTCTTTTGAAATGTTAGCATTTGCCAGTCAGTTCTCAGACAGATGACCTTCTGGGACATGTATATTCTGCAACTAGAAGTAGATCCCTTCATATATACACACACACTTACTTAGCAACACTGAGAAAAAAAACCCTACCTAGATACTTATTGCAACTAATGTGTTTGGCCTTAATTGCATACACCACATAGCTTTTATGATGAGGTGTGTCCCGAGTCTCTTGTTAAATGAGGAACATTATCAGGCCTTGTACAGTATGGTAATGGGGGATGTACTGGGTGTTAATGAACAATACATAGTATGCCATACTGTCATATACACATTGACAAATGCATAACAGTCATACACACATCTGAGAGACCTGGATTTATCAGTTTTAACTAGATTGTCAGTGAGTCCATTCTGTTATAGATAATTTGCACACAGCACATGCATCATTGGGCTGGATAGTGTACTCATTTACCTGTATGGTTGATGGTGACAGTGATCCTCATACAGTGGACCTTGGGACATGTACTGGGAGTACCATGGTGTAAAGACAGTATACCCAGCACCTACACCCCACATTAGATATTTTACTCATTGAAACCCATGATAATACTCTGACAAACCCACAGTCACACTTTGACCAGGACTGCAATACAACCCCTTGTCTATGTCATCAATGCTATTACAGGGATATGCATTTATTGCACATACCACAGGGATACTAGGGTGATGCTTTGTCATGGCTCTCCTAATGTCAGCAATATCACTATGCCTTATACTGTATGGCCAGGTGTATTGTATTTGGAGAATGTGGCCTCAGAATGCTGTATCCTACAAATATACACACTTGCACACATACACACACTTGCCAGGACTCAGAGGGTAACCCATGCCTATCTAGCCATTTGTGCAACAGTGTTGTGCTGGTACTGCAAGCTCCCGGTAGCCCATAGGGTGAAGAGTGTGACAAGGTACATTTAATGTGCATTACATCAGCAGTCATTTCTAACCATGGCAATGGGGGGGTGCAGTGTGTAAGAAGGTCCTAAGGGTATTATCAACTGCAGAATTACAAACACACAGACACTGTTATTCTCAACAATGCATACTGACAAATTTCTCAGTACTTGGGTCCATAGGTGCAGGTGTTCCTAGGTGTGTACCAGGAAATTGTCCCTGGAGAGATGAGAAGAGTAGGGGATGTGGGTACAATGGCATCATGCCACATGACATTTGTCAGCAGGCCATCTATCAACTGATGCCACGTGAGTAATCCTCAGGGTAACAGTTAAATGCAACATCCAACCATCTGGTTGTCTCTTGCAGAGGGCCAGTGAGGTGTTACAATTGACATGTATGCAGCATATATTACATAACACGGCCAGTGTCTGGATTGAAGACCTGTACCCAAGCATGTTCTGTTGACTGTGGTAGTCTAGTTGAGGTATCCATGGCATGTGGTGCATACAGGGTGGGATTTCCTAGCTGTGGCATTCTTCTTTTGGCTGTTCCAGTTAGGGATCGCCACAGCAGATCATCTGTTTCCATTTCTTCCTGTCCTCTGCATCTTGCTCTGTCACACCAACCACCTCCATGTCCACTCTCACCACATCCATAAACTGTATCTTAGGCCTTCCTTTTTTCCTGTTACCTGGTAGCTTCATCCTTAGCATCTTTTTCCCAATATACTCAGCATCCCTCCTCAGCACATGTCCAAACCAACCTAATCTTGCCTCACTGGCTTTATCTCCAAACCTTCCAACCTGGGCTGACCCTCTAATATACTTATTCCTAATTCTGTCCACCCTCATCACACCCAGTGCAAATCTTAACATCTTTAACTCTGCCACATCCAGCTCTAACTCCTGCCATTTTGTCAATACCACTGGTTCCAACCCATATAACATAGCTGGTCTCACTACCCTCTTGTAGACCTTCTCTTTCACTCTTACTGGTACTCGTTTGTCACAAATCCCTCCTGACGCTCTTCTCCACCCACTCCATCCTGCCTGTACTCTCTTCTTCACCTCTCTTCCACACTCACCAGTACTCGGAACTATTGATCCCAAGTATTTAAACTCATCCACCTTCACCACCTCTACTCCTTGCATCTTCACCATTCCTCTATCCTCCCTCTCATTCACACACATATATTCTGTTTTAGTCCTGCTGACCTTCATTCCTCTTCTCTCTAGAGCATATCTCCATCTCTCCAGCGTCTCCTCCACCTGTTCCCTACTCTCACTACAGATCACAATGTTACCTGCAAACATCATAGTCCACGGGGACTCCTGTCTGATCTCGTCTGTTAACCTGTCCATCACCATTGCAAATAAGAAAGGGCTCAGAGCTGATCCTTGATGTAATCCCACCTCCAACTTAAACGCATCTGTCACTCCCACCGCAGACCACACCGCTGTCACACTACCCTCGTACATATCCTGTACCACTCTTACATACTTCTCTGACACTCCCAACTTCCACATACAATACCACAAGTCCTCTCTAGGCAGCCTGTCATATGCTTTCTCTAAGTCTACAAAAATACAATGCAACTCCTTCTGACCCTCTCTGTACTTCTCCATCAACACTCTCAGAGCAAACATCGCATCTATATATGTATACATATACATATATATATATATATATATATATATATATATATATATACACACACACACACACTTCTGTATGTCCTAACACATATTAACTGGAGGAGCAGAGGTCCCAGGCCCGCATATATTATGGGTCTACTTCATTTGATCGAAAGAGCATTTGAACTAAACCCATTTGACTGAAATTTCATTTGATCGAAAACCAGTATTCAAGGCAAATAACAGGGATTTGTCCCACTCCCCAATGTCATGCGACCCTGGAGTTGGTATATATAGTAAGGGGTGGTGTGGGAGTGTGGGGGCAAAGCCCCCCCACCTATTTTCATTTAAAATCTGTACTTTTGTGTTATTTTCTTCTTTTAAAGGAAACTAGGTGGGGGGCTGCACCCCCCACCCCCAACTATATATAACAACTCCATGGTCGCACGACATTGGGGAGGGGGACAAATCCCAGTTTTATGCCTTGAATATTGGTTTTCGATCAAATGAAATTTCGATCAAATGAGTTTAGGTCAAATGGGCTTTCGATCAAATGAACGTAGACCCATATATAAACACATGACCATAACATTGTACTGGAGTCATACCTCAGCACCAATAGTCAAAACCTCTTAGTGATAGGGGATGTCATGTAAGTATTGCAGGTATAAATGTGGAGTGTTGCTACAGTAACAGGGGTTGTGTTAACAGAAATGTTGTGTGGGAAGTCACATCTGATACTGACATGTACGCCATCAGTCACTGACAGACATCATAAGATCATCATAGTGAAGTACCACACAAATCACAGTAAAGATCCTGTGGAATACAGCAGAGATATGACCAATAAACATGGCAGTCTGACACAATCTGGTCAGTGCAGAGGTATACACAGAACTCCTTAGTGCAAGATGTGTGGACCAAGCCTGACAAAGTGGATGTTTACAGCCATGTAAATGGATATATTGCAAAAATACTGGAATAGATAAGCTCACACAGTTGATGCATTTACACACTTCTGTATGTCCTAATACATATTAACTGGAGGAGCAGAGGTCCCAGGCCCACATACTTTACACTACTTAGTGACATGCATCTTTACACCATCCCACTGTTTTTTTGGACATACACAACAGTTATGGTGGCCAGGCAAAAGTTTATCTGACAAATATCTGGACATAACATCACACTAGGTAAATACACTGAGGTGCTAGTCATGTCACCAAGCACTGTGCAAACTACAGATAGACTGCCACACCACTGACCCAAGTTTCCCATGGGGGAATACACATGTACTTGCAAATATAGCAAGCACTACAGGTATGTAACAGCACGGAGTAACAGACACCAGCGTGAAAGTGCATACCCACAACCAATCTGAAGACAGTCACAGTCACATTAGGGTAAGCCTAAGTAATATTATAGTATATGTACTATGTGAACAACACCACCCTCATATGAGCCACTCACACAGTAACACTACATATACTGGGCCAATACACAGTGTAGTCTGATGCCTGACTGTGGTATGGGACATGTGTCAGTCTGACCCTACAAACATGTACGCTGATAGGGTATCATAAACTGGAGCAGCATGCAACATCAGATAGAACAGGCCCAAGGACAATGACATCTACCACAGTCTGTACACAGGCCAAGGTACATATTCACAATGCACACTCTGTCAACAATTACCATAAGTACACAGACCTCACTACTGTACACACTACAACAGAATGTCCAGGTTTTGTCCTCAAATATGAGGCCTACTATATATAACATGTCCAGCATTCTGATATCTCACTGGCTTGTTACCAGGTATGATGTACTGTATATATGCATCTCTTACTGGATGACATGTGGGCAAAGGGTGACAGACTTGGGGGACAGAAGCACAAACACAGTGCCAGTGTTGACATATTGCTGTGATAATCTGAGAAATTTCCTGGTGTAACAGGATTTGTTGTAACATATGAGGATATGAAGTCAGTAACTCACATGGATGTCACCATGTACTGATTGCAATCATCAGAGTATGCTACTGCATATCTAAAGATAAGAAATGTGTGAGTAACACAACACAAGTAAGACTCCAAACTCTGGACAGTCTGCAGATAGCCCTACAGGTGAGGGTTTCCTCAACTACATAACACTGTCATGCCAGACTTTAAGTCATGTAGAACAGCAATATCCACACAAAAACTGTGAAACCAACATTACTTCAAATGTAGAACAACGATACTTACATTCTGTCCCCATGTCTGAAACATCCCCCTCCTGTTTGTTGGCCTGTCTCCACAGTGTATGTTGTAAGAGGTATTTCCAACTACCCTCTGTGATACTGTTTGTCAAACACCCACATGATGTCCTGCTCACAGTGAAGGAAAAGGGCCAACACCCACATGAAGTGCTTAGTTTTAGGACTGTGTTTCTATGCCATTGGCTATAGGAATAATACCACAGCTGTTCCATATGCAGTTAGCAAGTGGAGGACTGCAATTCGTGCACAGGCCATCAGCTGATCATGAGCATTCCTTACAAAACTCAAGCTGCTGCCTATGCAAAAAAGAGATGTACTTTTCCACATCCACCAGAGAGGGGGAAAGAGAGAGAGAGAGAGATAGATAGACAGAGGCAAAGTAAGAAAGGAAGGATGTAAGAGAGCAAGAGCCAAGTGTGTTTGTGTATGATCCATGAGTGGAGAGTGGTACCTGGGTATTATAACAGTTGTCTATACTGCTTACTACTCCATATTGTCACATAGTAATTGGACATGGTTGTGCACATTTATGGCTCAGGATTGTCTACAACAACCTCTACAGTGTTTGAAAACTGTTGGCCTTGTAAGGAGGACAATGGGACATAGATATCCTCAATATAATGATCTAGCAAAACCCACACTACAATGGATCCTATCAGTACACACTCACCCCGTCAGGATACTGATGACACGCACACAAACCAATACTGAATTTCAAACCCCTACCTGACTATATATTGCTATTACAGTGTTATGCAGTTATTGCATGTGCAACACTGCTTACATGTTGGAGAGCTGTCCAAATGTATCATTGAAGGTGAGTGAAATCAGAAACAGTGCTAAAGAAGGGATAAGGGAAGTGTAGTACATGTGAATGTCCACAAAAGCAGGTGTCAATGGAGACACACACACAACTCTGTCAGGAAAACACACACATCATCACAGTTGGCAGGATCAAGATTAAAACCCCTACCTAACTAGCTTGCTACATTACAGTATTACGCAGTTGTCACAAGCATCACAGAGCTTATATAGCTAATATATGGCCAAAGGGTTATGTCAAGGTGAATGACATCAGCAGGCATGCTAAAGTAGGTCAATGGGAGGTGCAGCAATTTTGAATGGCTTCAAAATCATTAATCTCCACACACACACACACACACACACACACACACACACACACACACACACACTTGCCAGTACTGAGATGCATAGGTTCATTGCTTCACAGGTGTGTAGTAGGTGGTTGGGCTTGACAGCTGTACAAGGCTAGACAAAGGGAATACCTTGACATCAAGCCACAGGACAATAGTCTCCAGTGTGGCTTAGGGG
>NC_056737.1:1490749181-1490856681 GCF_019279795.1 Protopterus annectens | reverse complement strand
AATACATCAGTATTCCATACTACACAGACAACTAATGTTCTGCTAACCTGTATGTACAATTCTAAAGGTGTGTGCAGTTGACAGTTACGTTTTATGTACTCTCTCTAGGGTACTTCCACCTGTGTACTGTGTGTATGCTTGGGCCCACATTCATGGCATATCCATCTTTCAGATGGTGACAGATATTGACATCTGAACAATGATGATGGATGACTGCTGAATTGGGTCTTGCTGGGACGCATTGTGGTTGGCACTGCAGTTGTCAGAACATGACCCTGTCATCAACAGTAGTGGCCATAGGCCACCGGGACACAAGCCTCCATGTCTACATGCTGACCACTTCTACACAATGTACAACACACACACAACAACCTAACACGCAGAGCCCTGCATATTGTACACATGTAACAATCTATCCTGTAAATTGGGCCAGCTTAGGTAATCTGTGTTCCACTGTTATTAACCCCACTCGTACATGTTGCTGAATTTCTACATAGGATTGGGGGGGTACACCTGACAACTGTAAACATTTGCTATGACTGTACTGGTATTTCAGGTACTCTTTTGGCTTCCATTTCATTTTGTATTCTGACCTATCATGCAGACTAGAGGCATATCAGTAGAGTACAGATCTTAGGTTTTATTGACCTACATTTCAGTTTCAGACTTCATACCCTGCAGAACTAACATACAACTGCCTGACCTGTTGTAGTCTGTCTGTGCAGGTCTGGAGGGGGATTGTTCTCCATTGCCATTAATTGGAGGCCTTAGCAGAGCCTTTCTTTATGGTCATCTACACCTGTCCTGCTGGATGAAGCTGTTGTTGGGTATGTGAACCTCACTGACATGCATGTGCGTGTCCTATGGACACACATTTGGGTCACAACATGTACTGCAGTGGGATTTGTCACCTTTTCTAGTACTGCCTACTTTGTTGACACCAGTATTTGTTATGGATTCCATGCTGCCCATATAGGTGTCCACTATCTGCTGCAATCCCATTCAGCCACCTGATTCCCTTGCATGCTTACATCCATACCATAGCTATGACTAGCAGAACATACTACTCCATTTAGCAATTGATAGGAAGAGTGAGTTACTTGTGGCTGTGCCAGTACTGTGGATGGTGCTGGAGGGCTGACTATGTCGGATGCACATAGTACACTCCCTATACATGGTAAAGCACAGGTAGTGTCATGTTTGGCATCCCTTTTATTGTACGTGCGAATTAGAGAGAAGTGTCATTCCCTGGGTTCCTACCATGTCAGTGTATGTGCTATGCGTTACCTCTTTGCCAAAGCCTGGGTATACTGGGCATGCCTCCTTCTGCCTACATGTGCAAGCTCAGGTTGTTCTTCCTCCGAGTCACTCTGTGCCTGTGCTGGCCTTTGCAATGGTGGGGGCACTGTGAGCCTGCCCCATGCTGTTCCTGCTGCAGCTGTTTCCTCAAGATCATATTGTGTAGCATGGCACATGCAATGAAAATCTGGGTACATGTAGCTGGAGAGTACTGCAAGGTTCCACCAAATATGTCCAGGCACTGGAACCATGACTTGAGCATCCCAAACACATGCTCTATTATGATTCTTGTTTGTGCATGTGCCTCATTATGGAGTTCTTGTTCAGGTGTGTGTGCATTTCTGATGGGTGTCATAAGCCACGGCTCCAGTGTGTAACCAGCATCCCCCACTAGGTGGCCATATGGGATGCCCCCACTGGCAAATTTCTGGTACAGCTGTGAGCAATGCCAGATGTGGGAGTCGTGATAGCTTCCAGGGCTGCCAGCACACACATTCATTATAATGACCTGGGCATCGCACATGACCTGGCAGTTGATGAAGGGGAAGCCCTTGCAGTTTATGTAGACCCTACCCTGGTTGCCAGGTGGTGCTTTGATGTGTATATGCATGCAGTCTATAGCACCCACTACCTCAGGGCATTCAGCTATTTGGTGGAAGAGATGCATATTGCTGGTCAATGCCTCATGGGTGTTGAGGAAATTTATGTGCTCACTGGCATGTGCTGACATGGCATCCAGGAACTGGTGGTGTACCATGGATGTTGATGCCTGTGAGATCCCCATGATAGCCCCAGTTGGCCTTTGGAAGGTACCTGTGGCTAGTATAGGTTACCCTGGGTCTGTACACTCTTCTCCTTCTCCTCACTGTGGGTTGGTCATCAGCATTCTCATCCTCACCACCCTCAGCCTCTTCCACATAGTGATGTATGAAAGTGACAGCAGCCCCTATCATTTTGTTAGTTTTGTCTGGTAAAATTTCTCCTTCTGTGTACACCGGTGGTGTAGAGTTTGTGGGAAAAGCCAGAGTGAAAGGTGTCTGCATAGTTTATAGTACTGTGCTGGGCTGGGCTGCTGCCTGTGTAATTGGCTGATTATGATACATTTGACCTGCCAGCTATGCTAGTTTTCCTTGATTGCCTTCCTACTGCTGTTTTCCCTTCCCATTGCCTTCCCGTTTAAGCCCAGAGGCGCGCCACACATACCCACTGCTCAGATATGAACAGAGCTGCTATTTCCTGGGTTTTTTTTTGTTTGTTTAAAACCTGGTGTGCGGTGCGCACACCTGTTTAGGCAATGTAAACACTGCTAGGCAGCCTTAGACACACCCCCTTCCTTAGCTGTGCTTAACTAAGGGCAAACATGGGCCACAGAGCTCCAATAAGCTTATAGCATGCATGACACATACCCTTATGAAGTCAGCTACATCTTAGGCTTGCACCATGGTGTTACTGCACTTACACGGTTGGGTGCTAGTTAACACTGAGGGGAAATCTGTGATTCAGTATCAGTCCCGGCATAAAACGGACTGCTAATGCATGGTTACAAGACTGACACTCAGCCTTCTCCCTTAGTAACCACTATTCAATGGTATTGTTGTCTTCTGCATGCCATTGACTATTATGGCAGAATGCTGATTTTGATTTAAAAGCTTATTTCCAGCTTTTTTTTTATTTTCGGCCTGATCCTGTTGGCACACCGCTGCCCTACGCTTAAATGGCTGAAATCGGCCAAAAAAATAAAAGTTATTTTTTATAATTTTGCAACTATTTACCATGCCATAGCCATATATCTGGCCATTGGCGTGCCTACTACATTGAACACATGCTTTCTTTGGAGCTGTCATGCTTGCGTGTTGGAATTTGCAGAAATATATTTGATTACACTATTCCTGCACAGATGCCTTCATGCATCCTGGATTGCTAATAAACCTCATTTGCATGGTTTTCACCTGCAAATGGGGTAATTAGCATACAGGAGCTGTGTCCATGCAGGAATAGTGTTGGATCGCTCGTGCACATCCTAAGAGCTCATTCCTGGATCGCTCCTTGGCCATATTGCATGCAGCAGCTCTTGCACTATTCCAGCACACAGTGCAGAGCTTGCTGAATCCTCAGGACAGTGGAATTCTTAGCACTAAAGTGTCCAATCCATCCTTGATTCATTCTACACCCAAACAGCTGCTGTACTCTACTATATTGCATGACATCACAATACAGCAGAGCACATAGGTTCTCCCTGCTGCATTGTGTTCTGCCACCATGCCTATTAACAATTCATAAAATGTTTATTCATTAAGTATGACATTATGGGTAGGGTCACTACCACAATATGGTAATGATAATGAGGGAACTGGTGCTGTGTGAGCTCCTACTTGGAGCTTGGCATTTTAACTGAGTGGGTGTGAGGTAAGGTGTAGTTGTCTGCAAACTAGGGAACTACTTTACTGTTGGGCTTTTTTTCTACCATTGCAGTAAAAGTTTGGAGTATTTATTTTAAATAGTGATGATACGTTATTCAGCTCTGTATGCTGTGCAGCAATGTAGCAGGGAAGCGGAATTACGTATCTGCTAAGTGCAGGACTATCAGATTGTATATGCATACAACTCTATAGATCACTGCACAGACCCCATTGGAAATAGCCAGTGGATGGATGGTACTTTGCTATTGGATTGTATATGATGAGGGAGAGGAGTACGATGACTACACAATGGGGTAGAACTGCATGCAATGGCTTAACTCATCGTTTACCTTCTATTAAATAATACAAAGGACTTTAGTTCACCTTTTTGTGGTGTATCAGTCCCATACCATGGCACACAATGATTATGAGCAGCTCGCATTAATTATTGACCAGGAGTGTTAGCACACATAGAACATCTGGTGCAAAACTATGATCCATGTGATATTTACTACAACAGCAATCCACAAGAGATGCAATCTTACACAGTAGTGCGTTGTCTGTGGAGCCAAGTGGGAGCAGATATGTTTAATTTAAAGGAGCCATCATCCTGATATATGTAGATTGTTGCTGAATTACTTCAAAGTGATTACATTAGCACATACTACAATCTGCTTATTTTGCTTATTTTATTTTATTTTTAATTTATATAATTTTGTTGACCAGTTGGTCCCACTAAGTTAATAGCCTGTTTTCATTAGAGGCCAGAGATGCTATTCATACTGACTAGGGAAACTTTAGGCTGGACACCAGGGAAATTCCTCTATTTTTTTGAGCACTAGTTGGCACTGAAGAGTTGTTGTTAGTGATTGGACAATTCCAAGATAGAGGAA
Organism: Protopterus annectens; assembly: GCF_019279795.1. Classification (NCBI taxonomy): domain Eukaryota; kingdom Metazoa; phylum Chordata; order Ceratodontiformes; family Protopteridae; genus Protopterus; species Protopterus annectens. The sequence continues at coordinate 1,490,852,090 of NC_056737.1, read as the reverse complement.
GGAGCATACATTGTTGCTAGATAATTTTTGGAAAGAGAGAGAGAGTCAGAGCAAGATAAATTCCTAATTACAGACTTGGAGAATGGAAGTCTAGATACAGAAGTATTGGAGAATTAAATAAAAGAAGGAGAGCTAAATAAAAAAGAGGATGCAAGCTACATTAAGCTATAAAGTGTTGCAAGAGCAGTCGGATAATGGAGCCGGTAATGTGGCAGAAAAATTGAATACCGAGGCTGAAGGTACATAGTCATGTTCAGCTGATGGAGTAATTAGTTTTAAGAATATGCTTCCCTGAAAGGGTAGTGTGGATGGCAAAAATGTAGTAAAGAAAAAAACATATGCAGGAACAAGAAGCAAATTTCAATCTGAAGACAGTGTTCAAGAGAAGCAGAAGGGCAGCAGCTTCAGAAAGAATGCCTGATGGTAAGAATAAGAAGCAGTAGGAATGGTATTATGGACAATATCATATTGCCTTAGGATTCACTTTAAGAGACATAAGAGAACTCATACATTTGGGATCATAAACTTTTGCAAAGTAACTTTTAAGACATTTTCATGTGCAGAAAAGTTTAAGGATAAAACAGCAACAAAAAAGAAATAACATATTAGCGTAGAGTGGCTTTAATTTTTTCAAAACTTTTTTTGCAGTTAAAAAAGAAAGCTGACAGTGCACTTAAGAACTTCAGAAATGAAGGAATTTCAACTTGTTTTTTCTGACAGTATGTGATAAAGTGCATGACATAAAGAAATGTATGATAATAGAAATTTATGGAGAGAGTGTGGGAAGTTGTGGGAGTCATTGGATATGCATCATGAAAAATATATATGTGTGTGTGTGTGTGTGCGTGTGTGTGTGTATATGAAAAAATGTGTGTGTGTTTGTGTGTGTGTGTGTGTGTGTGTGTGTGTGTGTGTGTGTGTGTGTGTGTGTGTGTGTATGTGTATGTGTGTGTGTGTGTGTGTGTGTGTGTGTGTGTGTGTGTGTGTGTGTGTGTGTGTGTGTGTGTGTGTGTGTGTTTGTATATATATGGGTCCACTGAATTATATTGACACACACCACAATGTTGAAAACTGCGGTGGTGGTGCTGCGGTAACATTGTCGCCTCACAGTAAGACGTCCTGTTCGATTCTCAGCTAAAGCGTCTTCTTTGTGGAGACATGCGTGAATGGGTGTATCTTCGTTGAAGGTTGCACGTCAGAGCTGGCAACTCAGCACGTAAAAATCTACTGCCAATCATTAGTGGACCGGAGTTCCGCTGTGGTGACCCCTAACCAGGAAAAGCCAAAAGACACAACAACAACAACAATGTTGAAAACAGATTGATTAACCCACATTTGGTTGACATATGCAGATGGTCAATAGACAATCCCTGAGTGGGGGAGTATTTCCTTTCCCAAGGATTTGCCGTCTCAGTGTTGGTATATATAATTAGCATTGACTAGGTGTAGGAATGGGGGGGGGGGTTCCTGCAAAAAACAATGCCTCCTGCAAAAAATTCATAATTATGAGTCCATGGGGTGTCTAAAAATCTTAAAAAAGGAAGAAGAAGAAGAATTGCAAGTAGCTATGAGAAAAATAATCGAACACTTGGATAATATACAGAAGTGCAGCAGTACTGGGACTGAGAAATGATATACGTACAGAAATCTCGGGGTGGGGAAAATATTAGCCCAAAGACTTAGTCAACAGAAATTAGAAAGATCAGTAGTTAAACTCAGTGATCCAAGGCTGGAGATGATAGAGAAAGACCCTGAAGCTGTAGCAAAATTTATTTGGGAGATTTGCATGAAAAGCTATATGAGATAGAACATATGCTATGGAACTATTGGAAATATTCATGGAGCATTTAAATATGTCAGTACTGATGACTAATAGTGAGGATAGACAGGAGAAAATGAGAAATGTGATATATTAACAATTAGAAGGAACATCTCTAGGAATCAATGACATACTGGTGGAAACCTGGAAGTCAGGAGGTAAGAATCTATTAAATATTTAAAAGGCATTGTTCAATAATGTCCTGGATGGGGAAGAGATACTAGCATCTTGGAAAAAGACAGTGGTGGCATTATTACCAAAAGAGGGAAAGAACTTTGCGGACACTGCATCACCCAGACCTATCTGAATTTAAAACCATGACTGTAAGGTGTTTATGTCTGTATGTGCTAAAATAATGGCAAACCCTTTTGTCAAAACTGATGGATGTGAATGAATGTGGTTTTTAATAAGGCTGGCAGACAACAGTAATATTTTGGGCATCTGTTTTTTACTCACCCTCCTTAAAAAGGCATAATTCAAGTCTTCTGCTAATGTGCCTGCTGCATCCATGAACATTTGAGAAGAAGACGAGACACTGCTATAAGCATAACTAGCTAACCTACATTCCAAGTCTTTCTGTTTATGCCTTGATGCAATTAACCTTGGAAGGTATTACTTCTCTTTGAGTTTGCAGGTATACTTTTTTTTTGTAACTAGAGATGTATTAAGTGTTCAGTGAAGGATGTTTGTATTTGTGTTCATGTTCTCTTCTCCCACTTTTTTCTTTGCATAGCAATAAAACACTTTGTATTACTTAACACATGTATATTTTATTTATTTTTTATTTATTTTACATTTGTTGACCAGGAGTGTCCGGCTGAGCTATCGCCCTTTTTCAGCAGAGGCCCGGGGAGAAAAGATCCAAAGATATACAATGCAATAAAAATAGCAATACAGATACATTTCAATAAAAATAGCAATAGAGAATTTTGGTAGTTAAAATACGTAAGCTACATACATATATATTGTTGACAGATAAACAAAAAGGAGAATGTTAAAAAATAAAATAAGTTGTATGTTTTGGTTTAAAAAGAGAGTTGAATAAATATAAGGTTTTATATGCAGAATAGCAGAAACTTAAAAGGTTACATAAGAATTTCAGGGAGCAAGAGTATAGAAGAAGCTTTGGAGGTTGCATAGGAAGCATAGGATGAAGTAGTTAATGGTAAGTTTTGGTAAGTTAGTTTGACTGTACTATAAAAGGTAGGTAATAATCAGGGAGGGTGAGTATAATGGCAGGACCAGTGTTTTTTAAAGTGGTCTTCGATTGCTAGCTTAAATTGTTTGGGGTGAGTCAGGGACCATATTTTTAGTGGGAGTTTGTTCCATGCAATAGAGGGATGGTAGCGATATAAGTTTCACCCTGTGTTGGATTTGGGTTTATAGATTTTTATTAGGTCTTGGGTTGAGCTTCGGGGAAGTCTGGTAGGGGAGTAGTGACAGATGAGAGAAGATAGACTTGAGCAGAAATCAGGCTGATATAGGATGGAGTGCATGATTTGAAGTTGAGATTGTAGGAACAGGTGAGATAGTTCGGGCCAGTTCAGGTATTTTAGGGAGAGACAGTAGTGAGATTTATATGTTTGTTGATCTGCAAATCTAGCTATTTTGTAGTAGGTTGATTCTAATTTGGTAAGTAGGGAGGAGTTCAGATTTGTGAGTATTTGGGAACATTAGGTTAAGCATGGTAGAAGGTAGGCATGGGTAAGAGAAATCCTAGCTTCAGTAGCTAGAAATTTGTTGTTCCTGTACAGTAGTCCTAGCTTTTGGTGTTTTTTAATACAATTGTTAATGTGAAGATCGAATTTTAGTCAGTTGTCAATGGTAATGCCGAGGAGTTTTGTGCTAGTTTCGGCTTCTATAGGAGTATTGTTTAGGGACCTTATGGAGAAGGAAAGTTTAATGTGTTTTGCAGATTTAGGTAGAAAGAGTAGTAATTTTGTTTTCTTAGGGGTGAGGATGAGCTGATTATTAGTAAGCCATGTCTCTACTGAGTTGGAAGATGTCCGGGTATTTGTTAGGAGTTCTAAGGGGGAATTAGCAATAGTTATGACTGTAGAGTCATCTGTGTATTGGACAATGGTAGATTAAGGACAAGAGGAGTGGAGTGAGTTTGTGAAGATATTAAAGAGTAGAGGTCCAAGAATGGAACCTTGGGGAACATCAGTTCTTACTGAGAGAGGGGTAGATAGTGTTGAATTCCATTGTACTGACTGCAGCTTATCAAAGAGATAGCTAGAGAACCATGCGACTGTATCAGGGGAGAAGTTTAGGTTTACAAATTTGCTAAGTAGCAGAGTGTATGAGACAGTGTCAAAAGCCTTAGAAAGGTCAAGGAATAGATGGGATATGAGTTTGTCATCATCTTTAGCCAGGGCTAAGGTGCTAAGAAATGACAGTAGACCTGTGGTTATACTATGCTTGGGATGGAAACCATGCTGTGTTGGAGTGAGAAGTTTTTCTTGTAAGAGATAATGCATAACTTGTTTGTGTATACATTTCTCAAAGATTTTGGAAAGAATGGAGAGGATAGTGATAGGTCTGAAATTAAATATTTATGTGGAGTTACCTCCTTTATGAATAGGAAGAGTGTAAAACTGTTTCCAGATAGAAGGAACTTTAGACTCAGAGATGGAGTGATTGATTAGTATAGATACAGGCGTAGCAAGGGAGTGTGCAGCAATCTGGAGAAAGTAAGAAGGAATATTGTCTGCTGATACAGAGCATGGTTTGAGTCTTGAGAGTAGAGTTCTGATATAGTCAGGAGAGACAAGTTTGAGAGAGAAGAAGTTTACTGAGATAGTGGTTGAGGGGTGTATAGGGAGGTTTGAAGTATTGCTGTTTGTGAGGTTGGGGTTAAATAGTTTGGAAATGGATTCGATAAAGTAGGTGCTGAAGATATTGGCAGTTTCTTCAGGTGACTTGTCAGGACATGGGTTCGGTGAAGTTGGGTTACCTGGATGTAGTATTTAGTTTATAGCATTCTAGAATGTTTTTGGATCACATTTTAATGTTTTGGGGGGATTATAATAAAAGTCATTTTTGTCTTTGTTGATCAATTTTTTTGTCTGATTTCTAAGTTCTTTATACTTTAGGAGGTCAGCTGGAAGTTTAGTTTGTACCCATGTTTTCCATGCCCTATCTCTGGATTTCATAAGGGTATGGGTGGTTTTCGTTATCCAGGGTGAAATGCTTGCTTTTAATTGATCTTTTCTTCGTGGGGCTACACCTGGGACAAAGTACAAGAAAAACAATTAGCCAGTACAGTCCAGTGTCTGGGGAAGATAAACAGCCAGATTTAAGGGTAATTAGACAATCTAGATTCTAAAGAAAAAAAGGGTATTTTCTTTTCTGTTTTTATTTTTCTTTAAAAATGGGGAGGTGCAGTTCAATGAAAAGTAGGAAAATAATGTAGGTATGCCAGGGGTTTTAGAAAGAGACATGCAGTAAATTAGGAGTCAGTAGAGTACTATTTAAAAAGGAATATAATATTCTGCTGAATAGCTGAATATTTGAGCTTTTTCCATCTCACTCAACTTTCGGGTTTAAAAGCCTGCATTTGTGCTTGTTTCCCACCTTTCCTATAACTAGTCTAGTCCAGATACAGATTTGCTGTATCCAAGACTGTTTGTAAGCTTCTGAGCCCCCCAAGCCTCTCTGTGTTGAAAGGAAGCCTTCTAGCTTGTCAGTGGGAGTGATAAGCACTAGGTAGTCTATCTGCCACAAGAGGAGCGGTTTCTGGCCCAGAAATTGTAGTTTATTCACCATTTGGGCAGTTTTTTTATCTCCTTCAACTTTCTGGCTCAAAAGCCCACATTTGTGCTTGTTTCTCACCTTTCCTATAACTAGTCTAGTCCAGCTACAGACTTGCTGTATCCAAGACTGTCTGTAAGCTTCTGAGCTCCCCAAGCCTCTGTGTGACGTAGTGAAGCCTTCTAGCTTGTCAATGGGAGTGGTAAGCACTAGGTAGCCTATTTACCACAAGAGGAGCAGTTTCTGGCCCAAAAATTGTTGTTTAATGGCTGTTTGCTCTTTTCCCACCTTTACTGTAACTAGCCTAGTCCAGATACAGATTTGCTTTATCCAGAACTGTATGTAAGCTTCTGAGCCCCCAAGGCTTTCTGTGTTGGGGGGGAGCCTTCTAGCTTATCAGTGGGAGTGGTAAGCATTAGGTAGCCTATCTACCACAAGAGGAGCAGTTTCTGGCCCAGAATTTGTAGTTTATTGGCCGTTTGGGCAGTTTTTCCATCTCTTTCAACTTTCAAGTTTAAAAGCCCACATTGCACTTGTTTCCCACCTTTCCTGTAACAAGTCTAGTTCAGATACAGATTTGCTGTATCCAGGACTGTTTGTAAGCTTCTGAGAGGTGCCAAAGTCTGCTCTTCAATTTTTCCCTTAGATCTGCTAGTTCTCTCCTCTCCTGCACTTTTACTAGCTTATTGGTCTAGCACTTTACCATACCAGACTTTTTGTAGCACTTATTATAGCACAGAAAAGTGCTACCAGCATTAATGTTCTACAAGGAAACAGCTCCAGTACTTATTATTAATGCCCACCCCTCCAGGCATGTCTGATGGTCAGTTCCCTGTGCTTTCTCATGTTAACCTGGTGAACTTGGGCATCCTGAGGCAATGTAGCAACTGCCTCATGTACACTGACGACCCTCTCCTCTTACCTCCCAACACTCAGACTTGTGAGAGATGCACTTATATATCCAAACTGGAACCCACACACTCTCCAGCCAAGACCGGAATAGCTGGTCAAGAGGAGAAGGTCAACACTTGCACCACACCACATGGAACACATAGCCCTCCAGAACACACACCAGCACTGCCTTCACATAAAAACACAAACCACACACCCACCTTTGTGGAGGCTCTCAATAAAAATCTATCCAAACAGCAGAGACCTCCAAGGCAGAAACGCACTCGACCACCACAACACAACACTAATCACAAGACACTTAACTCTCCTAAACAGTGTGCTACTCAGCAAAATCCCCTGAGGCAAAAACAGCATGCCCAGCACACTAGTCATAGATGACTCGATAGTGAGGCACACTGATGTCCCACTCACTAGGTTAAATAAGGAGAAAGTAACAGTCAGGTGCCAGGATCTGCCCTATAATGCATGCACTCAGGTTCCTCAACAACAGGTACAAATATGACTCTGTCATTGTACATGTGGGTGTGAATGAACTGAGATGTACCTCCCTGGACTACATGAAAAGTGACATAGAGGAGCTCTCGGATTATGTAGCCCAGGCGGGTATGACCCTAGCCCTGAGCAGCATCCTACCATCACCCAGAATTATACCACAGTACAAGCAGAAAATGATTGATTTCAACAACTGGCTAAATTTATGGTGTCATTCTAAGGGGATCCAGTATCTGTCTGCCTGGGATGACATGATTGACAGACCTTGATTCTTTGCCAGAGATGGCCTGCATCTGTCACCCCTGAGCTTCCAGATACCGGCCAAGGCTCTTGCCATCCCTATAGTGTCTTTTTTAGGCGGTGTTCCAAAGACCAAATTACCACTATAATAGCTACAAACAAATGCAATCTGAGGGTCATGTTGCTCAACGCTAGAAATCTAAATCTCAAAATGCACTCGCTTGAAGCACTCCTTAAAATGGAGAACATCGACATTTGTGCTTTAACAAAGACCTGGTTCAAGGCAACAGAAAGCACCCCTGCACTACCAGGCTATAACTCATTCCACACCTTTCGGGCCCAGAACTTGGACCATAGCTCCAAAGGTGGTGGTGTTTCCATATTCATTAAGGATGCACCCACCTCCAGACTGGTAGCCCAACATAATGCATCAGAGATACTTCAGGTGCAGCTAATATTGGGTAAGACAGTGATTCAAGTTGTAGCCTGTTATAGGTCCCCAACCATGCCCCAAGACACTCACTCCACATTCCTAAGCACCCTGAAGAATATTAGGATCCAACCTAATACACTCATACTGGGTGACTTCAACTACCCCTCCATTAACTGGGAAAACTACTCATGTACCAATACACTTGCCCGTTTCCTAGAATTCATTAATTCCAATGCCCTGGACCAGCTAGCTCTTACCCACACTAGAAGTTGCAATATCCTTGACCTGGTCATTACTAATATGGGAGACCATTGTTCTACACCAGTAGTCAACTCCTCCCTGGTTAGATCCGACCACAAACTAATCACCTTGGAAATCCACATCCCTCCTACCCCCCCTCCCACCCCCGCAAAGGTAACCACCATGAACAACTTATCGAAAGCTAACTTTAGGTTCCTAAGAACAGAGCTGGCTAACTTCACGGCTCAGAGCTGGCTAACTTCATACACCAATGCACAGTACAAACACGTACACAAATGCATGGATCTCACCATACCCAGTAGAACCAAGATGCTCTCCTCCAAAAAAAGGAACCTAATCTGGTGGTCCCCTGCCATAAACAAACTCTACAACAGAAGGAGGAAACTGATGCAGAATAAGGTGAAGTCTCAAGACTGGAAAAACTCCCTTATCAGCCTCAACAAAAAGTTGAGATCTCTCATCAAATCCTCTAAAGCTAGCTATGAAAACAGAATTGCAGCAGATAGTAAAGACAACCACATGGCCTTCTATAGTTATGTAAAGAACCTCCATGACAATACCCAGATTTTCTCTGAGCTACTGCTACTGAGCCAACAGATATTACCAATATACTGGCCGACAGATTCAGTAACAACATTTCACCTCTCTCCCCCTCAAAGGACCAATCAGAATACCAGTAGATTGTCAGCCAGACATCCAGTATTACTGCTGCACAGGTTAAAACAGCACTATCCAAGGCCAAGAATACAGCTTCTATGGGACCTAACAATATCCCTGGCTGTGTTCTACATGAACTACAGCGTGAACTGGCACCTCACCTGTGTACCCTGTTCCATCACAACCTCACCTCAGGCTTTGTCCCTACTGAATGGCACAGTGCTATAGTCATCCCTCTCCACAAAGGAGGAGCGAAATCATACCCTGGGAACTATAGCCCCATTAGCCTGACAAGTCTGGTATGCAAAGCTATGGAACGCATCAGCATGGACCTAATAAACAAGGATATAGGGAATCTCCAAACTCTGGATCCCACACAGTTTGGTTTTGTGAAGGGTAGATCATGCCTGCTCAGCTTGGTCGACTTCTTTGAGTCAGTCACCAGAGCTGTGGATGAAGGCAAGGTGGTTCATACAGCCTACCTTGATCTGGCCAAGGCCTTTGATACCACTCCCCACTCAGGAATCATGGAAAAACTCACTAAGCTAGGCATCAACCCCTATACCACTGGGTGGGTTGCAAACTGGCTCACAGATATAACCCACAGTGTGAAAGTAGCTGACTCCGAGTCAGACTGCTGACCAGTCATGAGTGGAGTCCCACAGGGATTGGTCCTGGGTCCTCTCCTGTTTGATATCTACTTCTCAGAAGTCCAGTCCAACACAAAGAGGTGCTGGTTGACAAAGTTCACAGACTATTGCAAGTTGGGAGCCATTATTAACTCCCCAAGTGATGTTGACACCCTACAGAAAGGCCTCACCGAGACCAATGACTGATGTCAGTACCATGGTCTTAAGCTCAATGCCAAAAAATGTGTCATCATCCCCTTTGGGAAAAACCCAGTTCCCATGAACCACCATATCGATGGTAGTCCACTGAACACAGAAGGCGTTATAAGAGATCTGTGAACACAGGTTGACAGCAACCTCTCTTTTGACCACCACACTGCCACTGTGGTCACAAAGTCCTTCTATGTGGCACATCTCATTACTAAGGGTTTTGCATCCAGGAAGAAAGTGGTCATTGTCTCCCTCTACTCTTCCCTCATCAGGTCAATCATCGAGTACAATGCCCCATTTGGCATGTATCACACAAAACACCTGCAACAACTGGATAGACCACAAAGGTACCTCACAAAGAGGATCCTAGGTCTTAAACACTTGTCTTATATGGACAGACTAAAAACTCCAAACAATTCTGTCTCATATCGCCTACGTAGAGACGATCTCTGCTTGACTTATAAAGCCATGTCTGACCCAGCTCTGTTAGAAATGCTGCATCTAAATAAATCCCAATCCCTCCACACCACACACTCCAGAGACCTCAACCTCATTACCACAATCAACAGAACGTGCTGGAGGGACAGGTTCATAACCCAGAGACGGCCCATGCTATGGAATAGACTTCCCATACATGTCAAACAGAGCACCTCACTGGCCCTCTTCAAGAGAAATCTTGATGAGTGGATGGGAAATAGAAAATTCACCTGGGCAATCACTCCAGTTGCTCAACTCGACAGAGGTACTGGAAACTAAGGTCGGGTGGCACGATGCCGGGATAATCCTATGGGCTAGGCTTGTAAAGGCTCCAGGGCCATTAGCCTTGTACACACTTATGAACTTATATGCGAGTACACTACTGGTGATTCCTATGAAGCAAAGGCAGAAAAGCTAAGTCAAACGATGGTGCCTTTCTACATCAGGTTTTTTGATTCCTCTGTAATTAAGCAGGAGTGGGAAGGAGTTGTGCAGGTTCAAGGTGTGGGAAAGAGATAGACACAAAGTAATACAAGGTTGTGAGCCAGAAAAACTGGACTAGGCCAGCTGCTAAGAGAACAATCAGGGAAACCAAGCTCAGTCAATTCCAGGTCAGTGTAGTGCAGTATCTTCCTAATAACTACAAATCTCGTGCTACTATTCTAGTATAGTGTGGTGAAAAGGACCACCACTTCTATAGGGAAAAACAATTGATGTATGGGCTGCAGGTACATAGGTAAACCTTTTCCAAGAGAAAGAAAGTAGTTTTAAGTAATTGACCTAGGAGTACAATAGGAAGAGAAAAAATGGGGAGGGGGGAACCAGTCGTGTGCATGCTTACATGTAAAGGCTATTACAAAAAGTCTTCAGTTTAGAGGTCAGATTAAAAACAACTCTAACATACACTAGTGTAGCTGAAAGCACTTTAGTGTTCCACTGATGCAAGGTCTCACGGTGCAGGGCAACCAGACAGCCTTTGGTTTATTGGAGGTTGGCCAAGACACATAATAAAACCTTTGCTGGGGAGGCTGAAAATAAAAAGGAAAAGGAGGTAAATATTAGGTCTGAAATTTTAAATCACTCTGATTACCAAATAACTAAGATAGAGGATGCAGGGGAGGAGCAGCATACCTTGTAAGAAACAACACAATTCTGAGAAACACAAAAAGCAAGGATAGCAGAGAAAAAAAAACAAAAGGTTACTGCAGTTGATACCAATCTATTATAACATACACTACACTATTATGTATTGTTATAAATGTTATGAAGAGAAAACAGCAACTACTAAGATGCTACACACAATTTAGCATTCTCCACTAAAAGTCAGGAATAACAGCGGTATGCTACAGAAACACAAGTAACTACTGAGATGCTACAGACAATTTAGAATTCTCCAAATAAAAGTCAGAAATAACAGTTATGTTATGTAGAAACAGAGTCACTTGTATACCTCAGAGGTTACAGTAAGTTCTACTCTAATTGCCAAACGGGTTACTGATCTAAAAGTACACATAGCAGGTGACAATATTCACAAAATCCTTTTATGTGACCCATCTGATCACGAAAGGGTTTGCATCAAGATCTAAGGATGTAGTGGCACCCCTCTACTCTTCCTTCATCAGACCCGTTATTGAGTATAATGCACCAATTGGAATGTACCTGGCCAGGCATCTCCAGCAGCTGAAGAGACCACAGAGGTACCTCACTAAGAGGATTACTGGCCTCAAACAGTTGCCCTATGCAGCACGATTGAAAAAACTAAGGCTTTTCTCTGTTGCATACTGCCTTCTCAGAGGCGATCTCTGTCTAACATACAGAGCCATGTCCAACCCAGAACTGTTGAACATGCTCCATCTTAGCAAAACCAAATCTACTCAAGCTACACGCTCTAGGGATATAAACCTCAGCACAACAATGAATAGAACATGCTGGAGGGATAGATTCCCTTCGCAAAGACTTCCCTTGCTATGGAACAAGGTCCCGATCTACATAAGACAGAGCCCCTCACTATCACTCTTCAAGAGGAACCTTGATGAGTGGATGGGTAACAGAAGGTTCACACCAAGGATCATACCAACAGCTCTACTAGATAGGGGCCAAGGGTACTAGCTGCTAGATCAAGGGCCTAGGGAACTAACCAAAGGGGCGGTGAATACCGCACAACGTGGCTGGGCTAATATATGCCTTCGGGCAGATAGCCCAGTACCTACCTATGAACCTATGAACATTAGTGAATAAAGCAGCATTTTACCTGTTATTTAAAGCCACAATGTGCTATGTTCATAATTCTATACTGGCATAACAAAAACACTCATATGCAGGGCAAATAGAGTAAAGCAAACAAAACAAAAATGCTTTTGAAATACAAGTCCAGAAAACAAGTGACCAAATAGAGCTATTACCAACCAAAAATATGCATGAAAAAATATATATATAAAAATGTATTTTATAGTTAGACTAGAGAATCACACTGCAATAGGCCATGTAGTGCAGCGGTTAGTGTTGTTGCCTCACAGCAAGAGGTTCTCTGGTTTGATTCTTGGCTTGAGCGCTTTCTGGGTAGACTCTGCATGTCCTCATGGTTGAGTGACATTTAAAGACATGCAGGTAGGTGCATGTGTGAATGGGTGTGCCTTCATTGAAGGTTGGGCTGGCACCTCAGCACTGCAAAAATCTACTGCCAATCATAAGCAGACCAGCGTTCTGCTGTGGTGACCCCTAACTGGGAAAAGCTGAAAGACATTACTTTTACTAGAGAATCACACTGTAACTCAAAAAATTATGTCTGATAGATTTTAAGTGATGAAACATATTTGGAACATTTGTAATTATTTAATTGATTTTATTCCTTGAGTGATTAAAAATGCATATATGAAAATGTTAAAGAGGCACCATCAAATACATTGCCTGCTGACACCAGTCAAATATTGATGAAATCAACAGCATGTGTTGTGCCCATTTATAAATGAAAATAAATTTGTGTTTAATCATTTCTACACACAGGATTGTTATACATGTATGACTGGCATCTTTTGGACCTGCACCATTTATAAAACTGAAACAGGACCATTAATTTTTCATGCTAGAGAAGTTCTAGATTTCTCCAGAAAATGCATAACTTGTCCATTTGTCTCTTTATACAGTTTGTTTGTATACTTATGTTGTCGGTGTTTGAACTAAGGCTTTTTTTTGTTAATTCATTTGTTAAAGTTAAATAAACAACATAGACTCTTCAGCCAAAACTCAACAAAATGGGAAAGTACAAATGCACTATACAAAAACAGTCTTAGAAGCCAATCAACCAATTTATTGTTTGGGAAGAAGGAGGAAACTGGACTGCTATGAGAAATCCCATAGAGACAAGGGAGGTGTAAAGGGATGGAAAGGCAGAAACCATTAGTATTAAGAGTCACTTAGATATGAGGAGATAAAAAGGTGCAAAGTCCAAAATCACATTATTTTTTCACATTAAATAGTAACATTTCAGCAATGTTCCTTTGTCAGTTGTATACTCCTTCTGCTCTGGAACACTGTTATTTTAAACAGCATTTTTTTCAGTTTGTCATGCATAGCTGTTGTACAAAACAAAATATTTGGTTGGATTTAGGGCAAATACAAAGAAATGTACACTGGACAGGGAAAGTGTGCTAGTGAAAACGGGCAGAGACATGAATGATAGGAAAGAATAAAGAGAAAGAGGACATGGTAAATATGTCAATGTCCCCAAAATAAGATATGTCAATGTATGTAAACGTCCAGCACAAGTCAGTAACATATCATGAAGAGCATATAGTATACATGTGATAGTTACACAAAATAGCATGTCAATGGAGATGAATGCTTGTGATATAGACATCACTGACATGCACACTGGAGAGGACATTTAACAAGGGAGTTATATAAATTAGGGATATGTGCATACTCTGAAGATCTGCCAAATGGCTTGGTTGAATACAACTGATGTTACCATAATTCTCAGCCAATCAGAAACACATAGCAACTAACCCCTGGACAAATGTAGACAGAAACAGGCACAATCATGGGCACTCTTACAATATGATAAGCATTAATCTGCAGCATTGACAGAATATTTGAGTGTCATTTATTATACATGCAGTTCAGGAACAGATTTCTACAAATGTAATTATTTCAGCATTCTGTAAGTGGAATCCACCACCCCTTCCCCAAAATTGACAAATTGTTTGATGATTTAAGAGGGACATTGTTAAAACTGGATTTGGAGACAGTCGTGGCCAATTGATAGGTTTCCATGACATACAAGCCACAATCACCACCTGCAAGACTCAAACCCATGCCATCACTGTCATCAGTGAGCTGTGTATTTACTGAGTGCAATACAGAAAGACGTATCACACAAGCATCTAATTGAACAACTTGAAAGGAAGCCTGCACTGTCAAATCCCAATGGGTATACATCCCAAACAATAGTTCTGTATGGCCTACCAGATGTGTGGGAGATCACTGTGCCAAATGTGATACATTTAATTAAAACATCCCTGTCTGACGTAGGCATTGGCCATATGGATTACAACACATACAATCAACACACTATTATGAATGGATTCCCAACATACAACTGCGTATCGCATGCATCTGGCACATGTAAAACAAATGGATATTGTCTGAAGCATCAGCAATTGATGTGTGAATTAAGAAGTGATCCATTATAATAAATGGTACAGAAGTATAGGAGAATGATGGCAATTCATCAACTATGCCCATGTACACAGAAAGTACAGCAGTGCAAAGTCAAGTGTCAATGATTGAGGAAATTGTCACTGTAATAGGAAATAGGAAATTCACCCTGGAGTTCACTTCTATGGCTCTGCTTGACAGGGGCACAGGAAAATAATTTTCTTGGGTGGCGAAAGCCTGCGTACCTTTTTGGCTAGGCTTGTATAGGCCCTAGGGCCAATAGCCTAGTACCTACCTATGAACCTATAATATTGTAGACATACCAAATTAATGGAGCAATCTTTATAAGCACAGTCAAACCTCAAGACATGTTCTGTACGATCACTGCTCCCTTGATAGTGCCAATCTAAATGTTATACTGCCATGAAATCCTGACATACATCCACATGTGTTCATGTAAACTATCAAGTAGTAATACTGATGTGATGTAATGTACTGGTTTGTCCATGATACAGTACAGTCACACAATAGCTGCACCTATGCTACAATTGTACTTCATAGGTTCCTAGGAGAGTACCAGGCTAAAGGCCCAAAAGTCCATAAAAGCTTATACAGATTTAACAATTTTCAATTTGTAGGTGAACAAAATTCACAGAGGTATGAGCCTATGCTATGATATGTAAAACTGATTGCCTCTATCCAAGAGGGACATGGGTGCCACCCCAGGAGTAAATATACAATTACACATCCATTGATCTAGGTTGAACTTAAAGAGGGTCAGAGAAAGGCTTCGTTTTATGTGAATGGGAAGCTTATTCCAGAGAAGCAGTGGTCTCTGAGAGACACATCTAGCCCTCCAACATGATTTATTTATATCAAAACCTAGGTTAAGAGCCTTGGAATGAGTGATCCTCGTGCAGTATTTTTTTTTTTATGAATGTGTAACATTTCCAGCAGGACCTGATTGGACACTGCCCTGTATTCCAGCCAAAGATTGCCCCTTAGTAGTTTGTAAAAACACAGTGATAGGACTTTCAATATTTCCACATAGGACTTTTTTTTATAATCTGCATCTTCCTGGAGAGAAAACTCTGGGGTTGCTTCAGCTGTTGCAGATGTCCAATGATGTACATGCAAAAGGATGCATTGTAATCAATTATTGATGTGATGAGGGCTGAGCACAATGGGATAAAAATTTCCCTTGATTTTTATCTGGATCCCATGCCCTTTCTTATGAGATGTGCCACACAGAAGGACTTTCTCACCAGTGTGGACACAGTGTGGTTGAAGTTCAGTTTAGTATCAAAATGAGTAGCACATCACATACCACTGGGTCTACTCTTGGGGGTGCTGTCTATATTGTAATTAGGTGGGGCATTTGCTTTACAAATGAGAATAATTATAATTTTTTTTTCATTTATTTTCTCTCCATGGCTCTGGCAACAATCATTTGGGTGTGTTAATCCTTTATACAATATATCAGTATTGTTTGTGGATTCCATGATTGACTCCAATTTGCAGTCTGACTCAAACTTGGTCAGACAAAGACTGTCTAAGTTTGCATTAGTTTTTGAGAAATAAATACTGAAGAGGAAAGGGCCTAGTACAGAAACGTGTGGTACACCCCTGGTGACTGGCCTCTTGCTAGAGGTGAATTCACCCACTTTGACAGTATGTGCTCCAGTGGTGATCCATTTAGCTACCCACCTGGTGACATATGGGGTTAAGCCCAGATGACAGAGTTTCCCCCTTGTGCAGAGAGATGACTGTTGCTCTCCACCATTCTGCTGGAACATAGCCTATCTAAAAGCTGTTGTTAAATAGGGATCCATGTGGGTCTGCTATGTCATGTTTGAAGTTATTTATAAGGCAGCTTGGAATGTTGTCAAGGCCCATTAATGACATTTTGTAAGCCTTAGAGAGGTCAGACATGACCTTCTCTCTTGAGATAATAGGCTGAGGAATAGTGGCAGTTACAGTATACTTTAGGTGACAAACAGTGGTGACAGGGAGATGAAATTTGATCCAAATCTGTCAGCTAGCAGGTTGTCCATTTCCTGTGGTTGAATATGGGTGTTGCCATACACAACCAGCTCTGTGCATAGTTGGGTATTTCCCTTACAATTTCAGATGTACTTGCAAAATGCTTTGTGATATCACTTCCAAATAGACAATTGTGTATGAATCACATACAGCACAGGGAAACTGTTAACATGGTCATACAGCTCAACCTATTGCATGTCATTATATCACTTGCACATCATAGCTCAAGATGATTGTCACTGCTGAAGTGGCACCCTGGCCCCATCTGAAAAATGGGAAAAGGGGTTGAGGATGGCTGGATGGATAGATGCCTATATGTTTATTAGTGGAGTGTGTGGGTGATGGTCCTGCCACAATATATGTGCACATTACAACTGCTGTAGATGTGGTTCATGCAAAACAGTTAATGACACAAATTCTGACAGTCCCAAAATATTTATGTGGAACACCTGAATAATCCTTGTGAATAGCAGCACAATTGTGCATACAATGAATTTCCCAAAGTTGCAAGTGAATTTGAACATGTCATATGTTGATGTATATAACAGCATTGCATTACAACATGTGGATGAACCCAGGTGAATATGCCTATGTAATCAGTATGATGTAATATTGATATATGTCAGATAACATTTCCACATGCTAGGTATACACATGCACACCTGCGCCATACTGCAGCTGTCACTGTGATGATTGAATGATAACTGCGTAGAATGTGGATATACTCCACTACAAGAACACATGCCTTAGTAGGGCAACAATATACATAGCATCATCCTATGTTCCCAGTCCTCAGGAGACATATTACTACAGCTCTTATGGAAAGAACATGTAACCAAATGGCAGCAGTAGGCATTAATACAGTAGCTCAAATCACAGATTGGAATACACTGTTTTAGACTACAGTATACCTACACGGTATACTTGTCTTTTCGTTTAACCATATGTTAGCACCACTTACTGTCGTGCAAATCCGCGCAAACACACTCAAGGCTGCTCAAAACTCCCTTAACCACTCTGTATCCAACAGTCCTTGTTCTGCCTAGCAACAAAATAAACAGCCCTTGCACGTCTTGAACCCAGGATAATGCACACCATAGTCTATGCAATTTACCAGTATGCCACCTCAGCTGTATTGGTTGAGGATGTTTTCTCAAACATGTCCTTCTTTACAGCCAGTTTACAATAGGGAAGAGACAAGTGTGCAATTAGGAAGGATTGATATCTATAAATATATATATATATCGGAATAGAAACATACATAGAGAGAGAATGAGATATGTAGGGAGATCCACATATGTGTACAACAATATAGATATAAATACTGAGGTGTACATACATATATATATATATAGGTTCATACTAGGCTATCTGCCCTAGGGCATTTATAAGCCTAGCCAGAATGTGTATGGCTTTCGCCACCCATTTTAAATTTATTTTGCTATGCCCTTTTTCGAGGTTAGTATACTGTGCCTCTGTCTAACAGTGACACAGAAGTGATACCCGGGGTAAACCTACGATCTCCCATCCACTCATCAAGATTCCTCTTGAAGAGAGTCAATGAGGGACTCTGCCTAACCTGGACTGGGATTTTATTCCAGAGTGAAGGGAGCCTCTGGGTTATGAATCTGTCCCTCCAGCATGTCCTATTTATTTCAGTGCTGAGGTTCAAGTCTCTTGAGCACGTAGCTTGATGGGATTTGGATTTTCTGAGGTGCAGCATGTCCATTAATTCCGGGTTGGACATGGCTTTATACGTCAGGCACAGATCGCCTCTGAACAGGCGGTATGCCACTAAGTAGAGCTGGAGTTTCTTTAACCGGGCAGCATATGGCATCTGTTTGAGCCCTTTGATCCTCTTGGTGAGGTACTTTTGGGGTCTTTCCAGTTGCTGCAGGTGTCTGGTAAGGTACATCCCAAAAGCGGCATTGTAATCAATTATGGGCCTGATGATGGATGAGTAAAGAGGCACGATGACCTCCCCTGATCTAGATGTGAATCCCTTCATGATTAGGTGGGCTATATAAAATGTTTTTCTAAACACTTTGGCCACGTGGTTGTCAAATGAGAGATTGCTATCAACTTGGGTCCCCAGGTCCCTAATTACTTCTTCTGTACTTAATGGATTACCACCTATGTGGTAATTTGTGGGCACTTTGTTTTTGCCAAAGGGGATGACTATACACTTTTTGGCATTTAGCTTGAGGCCATGGCTCTGGCACCAGTTGTCTGTTTTATGAGGCCCTTTTGGAGGATGCTTGTGTCGGCTGGAGAGTCGATTATGGCGCCCAGTTTGCAGTCATCTGCGAACTTGGTCAGCCACAGTCCTTCCGTGTTGGCCTGTACCTCCGAGAAATATATACCGAACAAGAGAGGTCCCAGGACTGAGCCTTGTGGGACACCACTTGTAACTAGTTTGGAGTCTGACATGGCTCCAGCAATTCTAACCATGTGGGTTCTGTCCTTGAGCCAGTTTGCAAT
Organism: Protopterus annectens; assembly: GCF_019279795.1. Lineage (NCBI taxonomy): Eukaryota > Metazoa > Chordata > Ceratodontiformes > Protopteridae > Protopterus > Protopterus annectens. The sequence continues at coordinate 1,490,833,027 of NC_056737.1, read as the reverse complement.
CCATCTAGTGACATAGGGGTTTATATTTAAGCTGGTGAGCTTATCTATAATGCCCGAGTGGGGTATTGTATCGAAGGCTTTAGCGAGGTCCAGGTAGGCTGGGTGGACCACCTTCCCCTTGTCAATCGCCTTGGTGACTGTTTCAAAGAAATCAACCAGGTTTAAAAGGCAGGATCTGCCATTAACAAAGCCGAACTGGGTAGGATCCAGTGTCTGTAGGTCCCCAATATCTTTATTTATGAGGTACATGATGATCCTTTCCATAGCTTTGCAGACTAAGCTAGTCAGGCTTATGGGGCGATAGTTTCCAGGATCCGTTGAGGCACCACCTTTATGGAGAGGGACCACTGTTGCTGTACGCCACTCTTTGGGCACATATCCTGTAGTAAGGCTGAGATTGAACAGTAGTTTTATGTTTGGGTTTAGCTCTTCTTGGAGTTCATGTAGGATGCAGCCCGGGACACCGTCTGGTCCCATTGATGCTGTGTTTTTTGCTTTGGAGAGGGCAGCTCTTACCTGAGCATCTGAGATGTCAGGGGGGCAGCACTCTGCTGGGATAGATATTTGCCCTTTTGGTGGGGAGGTAGTTTGCTCTGAACCTGTCAGCTAGGATGTTGGCAATGTCTGTGGGTTCAGTGTATTTTTTGTCATTTTGGACTAATTCTGAGCATATCTGGGAATTACCACCCAGGTTCCTAACATAACTAAAGAAAGCCTTGTGATTATCCTTAGTGTCCTGTGCAATTTTTCTCTCAAAGCTGGCCTTAGACAATTTTATGAGTGCCCGTAGTTTTTTGCTAATACTGATCAGTGATGCCTTCCCTTTTTGGGATTTTGCTCTATCATTTAGTAGCTTCCTCCTTCTATTGAATAGTTTGTTTATGGCTGGGGTCCACCAGACAGGACGACTGCCTTTGGAGGATTGGGTCTTGGTTTTATTTGGGATCGCATGATCCATGCACTCCTGAAGGTGTTCATAGAATGCGTTTATAAAGGATTCTGTGGTCTGGGCCATATTTTCCACAGGCCCGGGGGCTTTGAAGGATTCCACCTTGGTTTTGAGGAGTGTGAAATTTGCTTTAGAGAAGTTTTTCACTGTGATTTTCTGGGCAGGGGGTGGGGTCGGGATGTGAATATCCAGTGAGATTAGTTTATGGTCTGATCTTACCAGTGAGGGATACACTTCTGGTCTGGAGCATAGAGTCCCCATGTTGGTGATAATCAGGTCCAGTATGTTTTCCCCTCTTGTGGGAGTGGTAACAAGTTGTTCCATAGCATTTGAGTTTATAAATTCTAGGAACCTTTGGGTTAGGGTGTTGGAGCTAGAGTAATGCTCCCAGTCTATGTTTGGGTAGTTGAAGTTGCCTAATATAATGGTGTTTGGAGAGACCTTCATATTTTTCAGTGTTCTCAGGAAGGCCGAGTGGGGTTCCTGGGTTTGGGAGGGTGGTCTGTAGCAGGCTATAAACTGGAAGGCAGTTTTACCCACTGTTAGTTGCACATGGATAGTCTCTGATGCTTCGTGCTTTGCCACCAACCTGGAGGTGTGGGTATCTTTGATGAATATTGATACTCCCCCTCCTTTTCTGGTTCGGTCCAAGTTTTGGGGCTGAAAAGCATGGTATGAGGTATAACCTGGTAGTGCTGGGGTGCTCTCGGGAGCCCTGAACCAGGTTTCTGTTACTGCACAGATATCGATGTTCTCCATGCTAAGGAGAGTTTCGAGTGCATGCATCTTGAGGTTTAGACTTCTGGCATTGAGTAGCATTACTCTTAGTTTCTTATCCCTTGTGATGCCTATGGAGGTGGGTTTGTCTTTTGAGCCTTGCCTAAAAAAGGCACTATAGGGGTAGTAAGACCCTTTGCCAATATCCAAAAGCCCAGGGGTGACAGGTGCAAGCCGTCCCTAGTGAAGCATCGTGGCTTGTCGAGCATATCATCCCAAGCTGACAGGCATTGGATCCCCTTTGAATGACACCAGTACTTAAGCCAATTGTTGAAATTGATCATCTTGTCTTTATATTGTGGCATCATTCTTGGTGAGGGTAAGATGCTACTCAAGGTCAGGGTCATACCGGCCTGGGCTACATGCTCAGAGAGCTCCTTTATGTCTCTTTTCATGTAGTCCAGGGAGGTACGTCTCAGGTCATTCACACCAGCATGGACAATGACTGAGTCATATTTGTACTTGCCTTGGAGTGACCTGAGTGCTTGTGTTATGTGGCGGATCCTAGCACCCAACAGGCTGCTCACAGTGACCCTCTCCTTGTTCAGCCTGGTGAGCGGGACGTCAGTGTGCCTGACGATAGAGTCACCTATTACAAGTGTATCAGGTGTGTTGTTTAGTCTTAAGGGCTGTGACTGTTCGGCACACTGGCTTTGTGAAATATGTGTTGCACGTGTTTTTTTTTTTGGGGTAGCGGTTGCTTGGGTGTCTGCTTTGCAGGTCTCTGCTGCTTAGGCAGATCTTTATTTAGAGCCTCTGAGTATGTTTTTGTGTGATTATGTGTTTGGTTTGCTGTTGTGGTAGGTCTATGTGAGACTGGAATTGTAGTGAGTGTGGTTTCCTTCTCCTCCTGACTGGTTATGCCAGTACTGAGTTGAGAGAGCTTAGCCTCCAGTTTGGCTATATGGTTGCATCTCTCACATGTGTTGGAACTTGTTGTGAGGAGGAGAGGGTTGTCTGTGTACATGAGGCAGTTGTAACATTGCCTCAAGATTCCCAGATTCACCAGCTGGACCGGAGAGGAGATTGACAACTGACCTTTGGACATGCTAGAATAATATTGGGAATTCCTTAATAATTGAAAACAAGGGCCAGTGGAGAGTGAGGGTGTAGTGCTTTTAATTTTTAGTGCTGAGTTATATAATTGCTTTAGTGAGCAAGTGCCAGGTAACTTAAGTGCAATGTGTTACAGGTAACTTAAATGCAAAAACGACAAACAGCAACTTTCTTTCAAGTGAAACAAGGAAATAAGTACAGTAAGCAATGCAGATATCACTAGTGATCCACAGTAGCGCTGAGAAGCCGCGTATTAGGTGGAATTAGCGTTCCAGGGAAATAACAAGCAAACAAACAACAAGCATATAAACAAAGCTAGATTCAGCAGGCCTGGATCTAGTCTATGCTACAGCAAACAAGGTGTACCAATTTCAGTAAGATACAGTTCAAATATTTAGGCACTATAAACCTTTAACCATATATATATACAAATACATAAATATACCTACATATATATATATATATATATATATATATATATATATATATATACATATATATATATATATATATATAAATACACACACATGTATATATATAAACTTGGAACTTATTGCCTGATGACATCACTAGAGGACCTCCCAAGCACAGTTTAAGAAAAGTCTCAAGCAGTATCTTAATAAACATTGGCTATGCTATTGCTCTAAACCTGACTAAATTTTTGGCAATACCTGTGTATTTATACTATGCAATGTGTTTTTATTAAGTGTGCTATATCACAATTCTTTAAATGTTTAGCTCAAATGTCTCTACTGAGCTTGTAAACTTTAAATGCATATTTTTTGTTATGCTTATTTTTGTAACTACCTTTGGAGCTTTTCTCCCCAGGCTTCTGTTGAAAATGGACATGTATCCAGTCAGACTTTCCCTGTCAACAAATGTAAAAAAAAAAAAAATTATATGTATATATACATATATATATATATATATATATATATATATATATATATATATATATATATGTACATATATATGTATGCATACATGTCCCAAAATGCCCATACAAACATATGCTGCTGATAGACCACCCACAACTGGGGCAGCATGCAGAGTTGTATACAAAAGCAGCCATGATACTCACATCTGCCCCCCCCCACAACAGTCCAAATAAATAAGTGAACAGTACACTGCTACAAAATCATGATAGGCCATACACAATAGCCAGATATATAACAACTTCTTAGCAAACAATAAAATGTCTGAACATAGCAAAGAAAACAAATACAACCAGCCAGTAATTACTTTTATGTCTTGGCCAAAGCCTTCAAGGAGTAAACATTACCAGAAATACATGCTTTAATCACAAGAAGCAATTAACACCTAATTACATAATTGAATACGCAGTCTCCAACTACACTCGTCATTTAACCCCCTACGGGATAAAGTATCACAGTTAATATTAATACATTGAGTCTGTACATAACAATTGTCCTTTTATGAATGTTTCATCACACTGAGGAATAGACGTCTTTAGAAAAAGTACCTTGAGACCCCCTACTGCCCCCGTGGTGTGATTTATTCAAATATACAGCTATGGAACTGACACATTTCTTATTACTAATACCTCTGACATGTTCTAACAGCCCAGTTTTAAAATGTGTTACTGTCCCCCACATAAAATATGTTACAAGGCCATCTAAGAGCATTCTCTATACACCTACCTCTTGAATGTACAGACTTCAACATGTTTCCCAGCCATTCCCCTTCAGCAGGAATACAGCACTAGATAATGATAAACCAGTATACCTATCCACCTACTACTGTATGACATCTGGACAAAGCCTGACATAATTGGTGGACAGAAGCCCAAATACACGGCCACACATGAAATATTGCTGTTATACACTGAGAAAGATGCTAGTGTTACAGGGTTTGTTGTAACATATCTTTTCTGAGGGATATAAAGTCAGAAAAACAAATGGATGTTACCAGAGTATGCTACTGATTTGCAAAGGACAACACCTGTCTTGAGAACAGTCCATACATAACAGGCTAACCTGTGGCCATTATGTGGATGGCCCTACAGTTGAGAGCTATTCCGAGACAGAACTTAGTCAGACTGAAACCCATGGAGAAGTAGCATTTGCAGACAAACTCTGCTGAACTAGCATTATTCCAAACATATAACAGCAATACTCACATTCTGCTCCTAAGTCTTGAACCTTCCCCCCATTTAGTTGAATTGTCTCCACAAGTCTTGTTTTAAGAGGTAGTAGTTCATACAACTCCAGGATGTCTTCCTCACAAGTAAGAGAAAAGGACAGCGCCCACATGGAGTACTAATTTAAAGGAGTGTCTTGCCATGACATTGGCTTTTGGAATAACTACACAGCTGCTCTGCATGCAGTTAACAAGTGGGGAACCGCAGTATGTGCACAGGCCATCACCTGGTCATAAGAATCACCTACAAAAGCCATGCGCCACCTATTCAAACCAGCCCTATCCATGTAGTGCATAGAGAGAGAGAGAGAAATAAAGGAAACAGAGTGGAAAAGAGAAGAAAGAAAAAAAAGTAAGTGGAACATGTAGGCAAGTAATTGAATGTAGTACTTGGTCTGTAATAATGAGAAATATGGTTTGGAGGAATATATGTCCCAACAAGACATGCTGTACTAATGTCCTACTAAACAGCTTCTATGGCCATAGCATCTGACCCTCTCTGCAGTGGGAGATATCACAGACATACCTCTCAACTCTACAGATCTTCAAAGAATGCCCACATTTTACCATCATGTATTTTTGTCTGTTCCTCCTGAGATCTGTACCTTTCTGGCAAATAGCTGAGGATTGAAGTCATCAGGTAATGACAAACATTTGAGTTTAAGACTCCACATCCTTTATTCACCGTCATGTTAAAGGTATCATTCTGTAAACTTCCTATGTTTGTAACAGGTATATTTAAAGTCTGTCCCTATTTATCCCCCCATCATTTTGGGCATTGTTCATATGTGATGCTCTGAGAGGTTGTGAGGTGGGATCACAGCTCAGAAGCCTGACTCGTCTGAGAAAGGACAACTCATATATGACCACCGCAGGGGTGTCTGTCAAACAGTTGTGATTGTGCCACTGCTAGGCAAGTTAATGCAATGTTTTCCATATCCATGTTACCTTTGATTATGAATATGACACGTTTGCTTTGTAAAGCTAAGACACCTACAGAGGGCGTGTGCTTAGTAGAGTACTGTTGTAGACGTGTGTTGAACCGCATGTGATATATTGAATTAATAACATTCAACTGTATAGTGTTCTGCTGGACAATAAGCACATTTGTGACTGATATCTGTAGTCACATACATATATACTTGTGTTATGTCAGACAAACCATTGGCAGGTCTGTGAGCAATGGCATTGTAACATAATAGCCTACTCATGACTGTTAGACATCTTCCAGGTTATCACAGTGATGTCAAACCCTACTGTGCCATCAACATACTAATGTATGGTGCAGCTCTATTAATACAGTATCAACACTGATGTCCCCTTTGACACCCATTTATGCATGCCATTGTCCAGACGTACTGCTGTAACAGATTGAGAAGTATGATTAAGTGGCAAGACTGTACCTACAGTGTGCCATACTAACATAAAACATAAATGTATACCAGATATCCCCTGAGCACATGTATGTATGCTTATGTTCAGTTGGAAGGCACAAAACTAAATCACATGGGTTTCAAGCATTCAGGTACATAGGCTGTGCATGTTGCACATGTATGTAATATCAGTGTCAATGCATACAACAGACAGAAATGTGTACAGCTACTGGTTGTTGCAGTGCCCTGAAACTGATATGGGTACTAGAGTAAGCATGTTATTCAGCTATTAATCAGAGGTTTCCACCTGTGTTATGACCCTCTGTCCATGCTTACCACTACCAGCTATATCCACACTTATATACAGTGGATATCACAAGTGTACACACCCCTGTTAGACTGCCAGGTATGTGTGCTGTATGACAATCAGACCACAGAAGATAATTTCATAATGTTTCTCATCTTTATGTGACCTCTAACCTGTACAATTCCATTGAAATACAATCAAAGGCGCTTCTAGGAAGGTGACCAACTATTGCCAAGTGAAGATGTGCCATGATATTAGAGTCCAGACCAAGACCGATGAATGCTGTAACCATTTCAAGAGATGTATACAGAACATATCAGTTTAAGGGTGTGCACACTCATTCAACTGGCTTATTGTACTGAGTATTATTTCCATATGTTTTCACAAACCCGATTGTTATGTTTTCAATTGAATTGTACAGGCTATAAGTCAAATTGCAGGTGGGATTTGTTATGAAATGAGTTATTGTCGTGTCATGTTCCAATTGCACAAATACCAGGCAGTGTATCAGGGATGTGTACCCTTTATATCCACTGTAGCTATATGGACACAGCAGTACCTGACCTGTATATCCAGCCTCCACCAAGGTAGAGTAATCCCCTTTGGTGGACAGCAGCAATACACAAACCACATTAAGAGGTTGCTATATTGGCTGTACAGGGACACATAGGTGCAGTCAACTCTGAAGCAAGTCCACCTATATCTGAGCAAGCATGTAAGTTCACAGGTGATGTCCTGTAAGGCTGACTATGACTATGAATCAGACATATCCACACCACCAAGGACAATTGCGACCATGTCTCCACATATGTTGTAAGTCTCAGATGAAACAACAGAATTCACCCCGTACTGGAGGTAAAGAACACCTCATACACGCATGCCATAGATATAGGCAACCTGCATCACACAGGTTAGGTGGGAAAATCACCACCCTGTCCACCCCAGTTGTACATGGAAATATGCACATCAACCACACTCCTCCCCTCAGAAATGGTGAGTATGTACATATTGCCTTCTGATGGCAACAACAGCATACCTCCATGGGGCATAACAACATCACTGTCTGCCTCCTACATGAACTCAGGCATGTGCTCAGAGCTCCATCACACACCACAGTCAAACACAGACCTGTCACCATACACACACCATCCACATGGAAGATGACCACTGTCAACCCTCTACACAGAAATGAATGGAAGATAGCTGATTATGCAATCAATTCTCCAACATTGGGGGAAATAAAATAGCTCAGGGACAGGTGTTTAATGCAAACTACTATAGCCATGACAGCTTGGAGGGTTGTGGTGTAGTCTGGATTATTTGCAAATAATATCAACTGTTGATGTGCATTTTGACAACCGTCAGAGGTCCTGTGACCTTTTCCTGTTTACGTCTTCCAGGTAACATGCAGAGTGCTCACCTAAAAGCATTCTCTGTTGGGGAAACAGGCATCATCACCCAATCTGTGACTGGACATTATGCTCTGTCATGTGGACGGAGAGCAAAAGTTGTGCAGGAGAGGACTGTCCTGTGGAACAGTGTGGTCCACAGGGTAAATGATGCCAGCCTGCACAGCAGAACTTATGAGTATGTGCAGCATCAGGCCACTGACCTCAAATGTCATGCCCATCAATGGGCTGCTGCTGTAGCAAGAGACTGGCTAGACTCAGATGGGGGCCCAGCCATCCAGCCCCCACTGACACCCATTGAGGAGCTCCTCACCACACTTGGGCCACACACCGCACGCACAAGCCATGATGCTGAGGGAAGCATTGTGGAGGTGGGTTGCACACACACACACACACACACACACACACACACACACACACACACACACACACACACACACACACACACTGGATGAGGACCATGCAGGTAAGGGCCTAGTGGGGATTAGTACACTAATTTATCAGACATACATATATCTATATTGTATCAATATGCATGTTTCAGGTCCGATTTCAGTTGTGGATGGGATGTTCTAATGGACAGAGGTGCACATCTATGGTGAGGACAGGACATTGTGTACTATTGTGGTTAGCACTGAAGATGTGCAGACATGCTGCATCCATCCTATACCAAGGCCACATGTGCATCTGCTGACAATAACTCCCTCTCACAACTACCTAGGACGCTCTTGTCTGCATATGGGACAGCAGCCTGAAGCTGGTGTGAATTACATTGTTCTTTCGTTGCCTAGCAATGCCCCAGGCATGTGAAGCGCATTCAATTTACCATGCACACAACCATCAGTAATAGCTATATTGCTTTATGTAATACCTATACTGCTTGATGTGCATGTTCACTTGTGCTGGAGTTAACTGTATTGCATCGCAGTGATCACCACTGAGGCCTATCTGATGCAAATTCAACATTTTTGTAGCATACCTCACAACTTGTCAGTGCCAAGACGTCTGGACAGAGGACAGAAAATGGTGCTGGACAAACGGCCTAAGGTAAGGTCATGTGTGACGCATTACCGATATACAGTGGATATAAATTGTGTACACACCCCTCTTAAGATGCAAGGTGCTCCTGTTACATACTAATTAGGACCACAATATGAAAGTACACACCTTTTTCAGCCTTTAATGTGACCCATAACAGGTACAGTTCACTTGTAAAACCAAGCATTTGTACTCATGTATTGCACCTACAAGGCAGGCCACCTGTGAGGGTGGCAGATGTCCTATCAGCATGATGTTTCAGTCAGGTATGATACCTCATGCTGCCATATGTGTCAATACACTCAGTGTGGTCTATTTGGCTATAGTATCACATACATGGGCATTGTTAAGGCATACCGACCACTTCTGACTATGTATAGGTTTCAAACATATGGATATTCCAGACACATCTGTACAGAGGACTGTAAAATGGTTTAACTTCCTGCATGTGAGGCAGATGCTGTTACCACATTATATAAAGTAATGGTAGAAGGAGGTGGTCACTAGCCGTGTATGGTATAAGCCACACATGATATGATCCACACAGACACACACACACACACACACACACACACACACACACACACACACACACACACACACACACACACACACAGTCACCAGCATTAGGATTAGAACTCCTGCCTCTCTAGGTATTCCTACTATAGTGCTATGCAATTATCAGACACTCCATAGAACTTATGCATTTCCACGTCTTCCAAAGGTACTTCTAAGGTGCATGACATCAACAGGTCTACTAAATTGGAGTGAAGGGAAGTGTAAAGGGCAGTACACAGGTAAAAAAATGCTATGAACCAGACAGTACACGATTCACACACACATACATACACACTTGCCAATACTGGGATTAGAACTGCTGCCTATCTAGATACTTCTATTATAGTGCTATACAGTTGTCAGAAGCACCACAGAGATTATACATTTCCACCTCTTCCAAAGGTACTTTTAAGGTGGATGACATCAACAGGTCTACTAAATTGGAGTGAAGGGAAGTGTAAAGGGTAGTACACAGGTCAAAATGGTATGGGCCAGACAGTACATGATTCATACACACATACACTTGCCAGTAATGAGATTAGAACTCCTGCTTATCTAGGTATGTCTACGATAGTGTTACACAGTTAATGTATGCACTACAGAGCTTACTGAATTTTCACATGGCCAAAGCTGCTGATAACTGCACAGCTGTGGTAAAGTATTACAGGTGGCTGACAGTCTGCCTTCTGTTCCACCCATACATCATGCTAGTTATTTCTGTCTTGCACTTCAGCTAACATTATGGCTTGGCACTTCACCAGGTTATTGTATCAAGAAGTGTGGCACACTTGTGAGCCATCAGCAGTGCTAGCTCATCACATATGTCACCTCAGTACTTACTAGTTATGTCCACCCCTCCTGGCATGTTTGAAGGGTGGTTATCTGTGCTTTCAACCAGTAACCTGCTGCACTTGTCCATTCTGGGGCACTGTTGCAACTGCCTCATGTACACAGAAAACCCTCCCCTCTAAACTCCAAACACTCAAACCTGTAAGGGTTACCCATATATCACCCAATGTGGAAATATGCACTCTCCAGCAAAGACTGGACTAGCAGTTCAAGAGGATAAGATCAACACCTACACCACACCATGTGGAACATGTAGCTCAGCATGATACCCACTTTGACAGCCATGACATACAGTGAAAAGCCACACACCTACCTTCCCAGAGGCTCTCACTGGGCATCTACCCAAACAGCACAGACCAGCAAGCCAGACACCCACTCAGACACCATGACATGGCAAATACCAAGGGACACATATTTAACCTACACAGTGTGCCCCCAACCTTAGCCTCTAAGTCTAAAGACCTTGCACAATACAGTGATCATGGGTAACTCAATGCTGAGGCACACATATCCCACTGACTAAGTTGAATATGTAGCAGGTAACAGCCAAATAGCAATCACATGCCAGCATCTAACACATGACACAGTCAGTCATGTCACTCCACAATAACTATGGGTATCACTCTGTATCCATGTGGGTGTGAATGACTTGGGACACACCTCCCTGGACTACATGACAGGAGACATGGTTGAACTCTCTGATTATGCGGTCCTGGCAGGTGTGACAGTAGCACTGGCCAGTGTACTGCTGTCACCCAGAATGATGCTGCGGTACTATCAACAGATGGTTGACTGCAACATTGGCTTACGTGTTATGTGTCATTCTCAGGGGATCTAGAATCTCTCTGCTTGGGATGGCATGATTGACAAAACCCAATGACTTGCCAAGGATGTCCTATATCTGTCACCGCTGGGTTGCCAGGTACTGGCTAAATGTCTTGCTACCCCATGGTGCCTTATTAGGCAGTGTTCCTAATGTTATTAGGACCATTAGCCTAGTACACCCCTATGAACTTATGAACCTATAACAGCTACACACCATCTGAAGGTCATGCTGCTCAACAGTGGACATCTAACTGTCAGGATGCAGTCACTCATAGCAGTCGTTGGAGTGGAGGACACGTGTCTGCTATAATGGAGAGGTGGTTCACAGCAGCAGACAGCAGACCTGCAGTATCAGGCTATGATGCACTCCACAGCTGTCAGCCCACAAACATGGATGACATCACACCTCCACAAGTGGTGTTGTCTCCATATTCATTATGGATACGAACACCTCCAGACTAGTGTCCCATCATAATACATTGGAGATACTTTGGGTACAACTGCCTTGGGTAATAGTGCAATCCAGACCATAGCCTGCTATGGGTCCACATCTATGTCCCTAGACTGTCAATGCACATTCCTCAACATCCTGCCATCTATGATGTTCTAACGCAACACTGACATAGTACGAGTCTTCAACTACCCCTCCATCACCTGGAGAATGTAGCCAAGTGCCAGTACAGTGGCCCAGCATTCTGTGATTCATCATTTCCATTGCCCTAGACCAGTTCATACTGAACCCTGGTAGAGGATGCAACAACCTTGACCTGTGTTGATCACTTAAATATGGGACCCTAACTCATCCCCAGACATCAGTCCCTGCATGGTGAGATTCACACAGGCTGTAATCAACATAGAACTCAATATGTCAGCCACACCCCTAACAAAGATAACTACATTGAAAAACCTCTCCAAAGCTGACTTTGCAGCTATGCAAACAGGGGTTGATGCCTTCACTGCACCCATGGTAATGGGATGTAGCTGCATGACTGTGGAATCATACACATAGGCACTGTACAAACAGGTACATGAATGCATGGTACTAGCAGAACCAATAGAACCCAGACACTGTCCTCTACACACTGGGAGATAATGTGATGGTTCTCTGCCATTACTAAAGTGTACATCAGAAGGAGGACACTGTTTCAGGGAAAGATGGTGTCCCATAACTGTTGAACTCCCTTATTAGCGTCAAACTCAATGTTTGATCCCTCATGGATTCCCTGACAGGCATCTATGGCAACAGAGATGCAGCAGACACTGATGACAGTCACAACAGCCTTTGATAGTTGCATCAACAGCTTCCACAGCATTAAACACAAATGCTGTGAGTTACTGCACAAAACTAATACCTATCATGAGACAACAGATATTGGCCACAATCTTGGCAATGCATTCAGTGCCAGCTTTACCTCTCTTTCCCCCTGCAATTTAAGTGCTGAGTGAATGTGCTCTCACATGCTGTATCTCATTTCCATTGTAGGCATCTGTGTGTCACCAGGATGTGTCCCTGCAGGAAGGCCACAGGGTATGGCAGTGTGGTGACACATCCACCATGTCATAGGTAGGGTACAGTATGTGCACGGTAATCCCAGGTCTGTAACACAGTGACTGCATATGCCTTGCAGATTATAGGGCTGAGGGTTGTACACAGGTATATGTTGAAGTACAACATATGTTGTAGAATGGAGAATGGTACATGTTCTAGTTTGGACACACCTCCGATTGCTAATAACCACAGCAACAGGGGATATTCATCAACCAAACACATTGGGATTACTATTCACACACAGACACACACACACACACACACACACACACACACACACACACACACACACACACACACACACACACACACACACACACACACACACACACACACACTTGCCAGTACTGAGATCCATAGGTTCATTGTTTCATTGTTGTGTAGTAGGTGAATGGGCCTGAATGCTCTACAAGGCTAGCCCAAGGGATTACCTTGGCATCAGGCCACATGACAATAGTCCCCAGTGTGGCTCAGGAGTATAGTCACTGGAGTGGTCCCCAGGGTTGGGTATTGAATTCCCCATCCACTCATCCAGATTTCTATTGTGGGTGGCCAGTGATGTGCACTGCTTCCCATGTATATGATCAATATTCCATAATATGGACAGTGTCTGGGTTGTGCACGTCCCACATCCATGTTCTTTGACGTGTGGAAGTGTGCTTGACGTCTCTTGGGCATGTTGTGTGGACAGATTGGTATCTTCTAATGTAGCATTCCTGACCTCATTTGGTGAGACCTGGCTATGTAACTGAGGTAGTGATTGCACCTACATTGACAGTATGATATGGGTATTCAGTGGAGTTAGTGGTGTCTGTCCATACAGGGCATGTGTATAAGGCATAGTATTCCCTTTGTGGGGTACATTTGCAGACTCTACAGTTGTTGCAGGTGTCCAGTGGGGAACATGGCAAAAGGGAAATTGTACACATTGATTGGGCTACTGAGGGGATAGAACAGGGTGCCATGTCCTTTTACTTGTTGGATAACACAGTCAGGAGATGTAACACATCAAAGTACATTCTGATGTCAGTGGCACTGTTGCAGTCAACAGGCATGTATTCCACAGCAATCACACTATGGGTACTATCTATGAGGCAATATGTGGGGAAACTACCGATATAGTGGTTGTTGCCTAGGCAAGTGTGTTTGTGTATGATATGTGGGTGGAGAGTGGTCTCGGTATTAGAAGGGTTGCCTGTATTGTTCACTAATCCATACTGTCACATAGTCATTGCACATGACACTAGACATTTAGGGCTGTGGATTGTCTACACCAACCTCTACGGTGTTTGACAACTGTTGGCCTTGTAATGTGAACATTGTGACATATACTAGATCCTCAACATAATAATTTAGCAAAACCCGCCCCCCAATGGATCTTGTTATCACAAAATCACACCGACCCCCACACAGGATACTGCTGACACACACACACACACACACACACACACACACACACACACACACACACACACACACACACACACACACACACTTGCCAGTACTGAGTTTCAAACCCCTACCTAGCTATGTATTGCTACTACAGCGCACCTCATTTATCACATGCACCACGGAGCTTATAGGATGGATGTTGTCCAAGGTACTTGTAAGGTGAGGAACATCACCAGCCCTTGTAATTGGGTAATGTAGTGGGTGAGAGATTCCAAAAAATATTTTACCCTACAAACACATTTACTTTTGCCAGAGGTGCGATTTAACCATCTATCTAAATATAATTTCAGACTATTATGTTATGCATTTACCACATGCACCACTGAACTTACATGGTTTAGAGTTGCCAACAGGTGCTTTTAAAGTGGATGATATCTGCAGGACTGCTAAGTCAGGCACTGAGATGTGTACTGGGTGTAAATGGGACCAAAATCTTTGAGGTATGGACATATATATGTACACACACAAACACCTGCCAGGAATGAGAGTCAAACCCCTACCTATGTAGTTATTACTATTACATTGTTCCGCATTTATTGCACACGCCATGGAGCCTACACATTAGCGAGCTGTGCAAAGGTATCTTTGAAGGTACGTGACATCAGCAGCAGTGCTAAAGGAGGGGTAAGGGAAGTGTTGTAAGTGTGATTGACCACAATATCAAGTCTTTACAAGGATTGAACTCCTACCTAACTAGTTTGCTACACTATAGTATTATGAAGTTATCACAAGCATTACAGAGCTTACATGTTGGTGAACTGTCCAAAGGTATCTTTGAAGGTGAGTGACATCAGCAGCAGTGCTAAAGGAGGGGTAAGGGAAGTGTTGTAAGTGTGGATGAGCACAAAATCAGGTCTCTACAAGGATACATACACTTTCTCAAACAAACACATTTATACAGTTGCCAGGATCAGGATTGGAACTCCTAACTAACTAGTTTGCTACACTATAGTATTACATAGAAATTACAAGTGCCACAGAGCTTATCTGATGGAGATCTGTCCAAATGTATCTTTGATAGTGAGTGACATCAGCAGCACTGCTAAAGGAGAGGTAAGGGAAGTGTTGTAAGTGTGAATGACCACAAAATCAGGTCTCTACAAGGTTACACACTCTCTCTCATGCAAACACTCCTATTTACACAGTTGCCAGGATTGGAACTCCTACCTAACTAGTTTGCTACACTATAGCATTACGTAGTTATCACAAGCACCTCAGAGCTTATATGGTGGAGAGCTGTCCAAAGGTATCTTTGAAGGTGAGTGACATCAGCAGCAGTGCTGAAGGACAGGTAAGAGAGGTTTAGTGAGTGTGAATGGCCTCAACCAAATTCATCTAGAAACACACACAGACACACTCACACACAACATTACATTTGACAGGACTCTGATTACAACTGCTACATGGATGCCTATTTGTACTGTAGTGTTACACAGTTATCACAAACACCACTGACACTATAGGGCTGAGGGCTGACCAAAGGTATTTCTACAGTGAATGACATCAGCACATCATCTGATATAGGCCTATGGGATGTGTAGTGGGTGGGACAGGCCTCATAATGGGATTCTCTCTGTTGCTGTCTGTCTTTCTCTTCCTCATGTCTGTGTGTTGTGTGTATGTTTGAAATATTATATTATGTTGGCCTTTGATATGTGTGTGTATTCCTATCCAATGTGTGTGTGTGAAGTATCAATGGTGTACAATTTGGTGTGTGTGCACAGACATCTGTGAATAACCGATATCTGTAGTCCACTGTGTTGTGAGACATGGGCTTCATTTTTCTAAGTGTAGGAGCATGCCCAGTATGACCTTCTCTACTGAGTGCATGCATCCATTCCAGGGAGGGTTGGACTCCAGTTCAGGGTTTTGTGTGCTGCAGCTACACCTAGCAAACTGTTTCTGCAGGATATCTTTAGATAGGTTGCCAATATGGAGACACAATGGGCTTAACATACAGGGGATACTGTAACTATTGCTGTCTGTGCTGCATGTGTGATATGTTTGGTTGTAGCATTGATTTTCTGACATATGTACTATTTTACACTGTGAAGTGTCATGTCATCAACTACTGACAGTTATCATTCTTTCCTCACAGTTATTTACCAGGAATACAAGATGAATGAAGCTGAGACCAATATTCTGAGGCATATAGACTACACATCCTGGCACACACCTGCCAGTGTGGAGGGGTAGCTACAGACAATAGACTGCTGGTTCTGTGTAAATGGTTCAGCACCTTGTTAGTATGCTGGCTGGGATTCCCTTCCTTCTGCTTTTCTCAACTTCATGGAATGGCCATATCCTGCTGGGGCCATACCTCTCAGCTGGACAGATACACCCAGGTTATCCAGCGGCAGGACTCATATATCTGGTCATTTTGCCTTCACATTGTGCTTTACAAGTGGTTTTGTGGCTATTCATTCATGGGTTTGCAGTCGGTTGTAGTATGGGCGGACATTAGAGTTTCAGACTTCATGCACTCCATGACATCCATGCTTCTACACCCCCCCCTCTGTTATTCTCTCCTCTACCTAACATTATGTAAGCAATATCTCAGAGGTATCCCTATAGTTGGGCCTTTATCCCAGTAGTATTTATGACCTGATCCACAGTCCTTGCAGTAGGACATGGGGAGGCATGCTACTGGCATTTGTCAACATGGCCTTGCATTTGTTTTCTGTTTACTGTGTTAGGTTGTTAGTTGGGACCTCCTGACATTCCATACATTGGCACTATGGGTGAGGCATGGGCCTTTGCCAGGGGGCTGTAGGCCATTTGAGAGTGCTGCAGGCCATCTGTTACTGAATTTCTACATGAGATTATGGATGGGGCACACCTGCAGACTTTAACATTTGAAATGACTGTTCTGGTATTTCACTTACTCTGTTGGCTTCCATTTCATATTGTATTGTGACCTATCATGCAGATAGGAGGCATATCAGTAGAGTACACATGTTAGATCATATATTTCAGTTTAAGACATCTTTCCCTTCAGAACTAGAATGCAACTGCCAGACCTGTTGTAGTATGTCTGTGTAGGTCTGGTGGGGGGCAGTTCACCATTGCCATCATTTGGGGGCGTTAGCCCGGTCTTTCTTCATGGTCATCTACACCTGTCCTGCTGGGTGAGGCTGGTGGTGGATATGTGACCCTCATTGACATCCATGTGTGTGACCTATTGACACCTACAGTTCTTTGGGCATCGCATGTACTGCACTGGGGGTTGTCACCTTGTGTAGTGCTGCCTAGTATGTTGACACCAGTATTTGTTATGAATTTCCTGCTGTCTCATATAGCTGTCTGCTGCTATCACATTCAGCCACCCAGTTCCCTTGCATGCTTGCATCCATATCATACATACAAGTATGAGAACAGACTACTCCATTCAGTAATTGATAGGAAGAGTGACTTACCTTGTTGCTGGGCCAGTACTGAGGACAGTGCTGGAGGGCTTACAATGTTAGATGCACATAGTACACTCCCTATACATGGTAAAGCTCAGGTAGTGTCATGTTTGTAATCCATTTTACTGTATGTGCTAGTCAGAAAGAGGTATCAGTCCATGGGTCCCTACAGTGTCAATGTGTGTGCTATGCATTGACTCTTTTCCAAGGCCTGGGCATACTATGCATGCCTCCTTCTGCCTACAGGGACAGGCTCAGGATGTTCCTCCTCCAAGTCCCTCTGTGCCTGTGCTGGCCATGGCAATGGAGGGGGAGTGTGTGACCCTGTCCAGTGCTGTTCCTGCAGCAGCTGTGTCCACAGGATCATATTGTGTAGCATGGCACATAGTATGAACATTTGTTTACATGTAGCTGGAGAGTACTGCAAGGCTCCACCGGATATGTCAAGGCAGCGGAACCATGACTTGAGCATCCCAAACACATGCTCTATGATGATACTGGTTTGTGTGTGTACCTCATTATGGTGTTCTTGTTCTGGCGTGTGTGCATTTCTGATGGATATCATCAGCCATGGCTCCAGTGCATAGTCAGCATCTCCCACTAGATGGCCATATAGGATGTCCCCCCTGGCAAACACCTGATACTGCCATGAGGAATGCCAGATGTGGGAGTCGTGATAGCTTCCAGAGCTGCCAGCACACACATTCATGATAATGTCCTGGGCATCGCACATGACCTGGCAGTTGATGGAGGGGAAGCCCTAGCGGTTTATGCAGACCCTGCCCCGCTCACTGGGTGATGTTTTGATGTGGATGTGCATGCAGTCTATAGCACCAACTATGTGTAAACGAAGAAACACCAAAGGGGTAAGGTACCAACCAAACAAAACAATAGCACACCAAAAAAGAGAAAGTTTGGTACTCCACGACAATCGAAGCTGACCAAAATAGAAAGTAAAAGGTAAAAACCAATGTTCCTTTATTGTAGAATTAGTAAGCGCTTTCACATTTGTATAAACGTTTCATCAGACTTTCTAGGTAACATTAAACATAAACATTATTTAAATATCTTAACTGATATGTAACCAGCCAATAAAATTCTTTCAATCACATCTTTAAACATTTTTAAAGTGCCTGTGCTCATAGTTCATACTATATGCTCTATCACATAAATTTACAAATACATTAAACGAGATACATATACAAACATAATATCTAGCAAGTATGTATGTATGAACATATTAAAACTAATCTAAAAAAAGTTATTTAAAACTAAAAATGTTACTGCTACCTAGCAACATTAAGCCATCTTAAAATGCCCATGTTAATATAACAGTCTGTAAATCTGTCACATGAAATTATTAAAAAAACAAAAGGCAGGACTCATCTGCAATAGAAATATCTAGCGAATATAAATATAAAATATATTAAACAAATTCTAAACAATATAAAATGGCATCAAAGCTGATTATAAGAAACATATGATAACATTAATACCTAATATATAATGTGCATTGTTAATAAATAATCAATGTTTCAGGGCATGATCCTTTAGAAAAGGTTTTAAAGAAACCCTTTCATTCAAGCCATGGCCTCTATCTGCCTGTAACCTTATGATCCATTTCCCCTCTTCTTTTTCTGTATAATTACCTATGTCTCCCAATCTCTCTGTGATGGCTATGGACTCTAAAACTAAAAATTTAAAAGTATGTGAAGTATCATTATGGAGAACATGTCTGGCTATCGCATTGCTTTCATTTTCTCTATTGATAGCATATATGTGTTCTCTTATTCTTTCTCTCAATGTCCTATTCGTTTTGCCAACGTAGAAACTACTACATTTTTGACACATAGCAAGATAAACAACATTTCTGGTTCTGCAGTCTGTATAATATTGGAACTCATATTTCTTTTGAGTATCTGGATGTACAAATACATTAGTATTCGCTATATATCCACACTGATTACAGTGATGGCATGGAAAAGTTCCATTCCGAGTGGATAATTTCAATCTCTTATTTCTATGTTTATAACACAAAATTTGTTTCAATGATTTAGTATTTTTATAACAAAATCTGGGATGGGTGCCTACTATCCTTTTAATATCATCATCTAACAGTAACATATTCCAATTATTTCTAATCAGCTGTGTTATTTTATTGTTCTTATTAGTATATGGAATAAGAAATCTATTGGATGTCACACTCAAACTATTAGCTTGTCTATCTAATGAACATCTGGTTCTCTTAATATAAGGTTGACCTGTTGTATTATGTTCTATTTTCTGCAGTGGCAACAAATCCTTTTCATGATAACCTTGTGCTATAAAATCTGTCCTTATATCTGTGATAGCTTCGCAAAATACATTATCATCACTGACTATACGAGAAGTCCTAAGTGCCTGGCTCTTAACAACGTTCTGATGGATATGTAATGGATGCATGCTATCTCTGTGTAAAAATGCATTTCTTCTGCAATTCTTCTTAAATACTTCTGTGGTAATCCCACCATTATGTTTTCTTAATAACACATCTAAAAATTCAATTTCAATCTGAGAATTCTTACCAGTCAAAGTAAGAAAAGTCGTTGTTCCATTAATATATGTAATAAATTCATTTAATACCAAAAGATCCCCTCCCAAAATGAGGAAGACATCATCTACAAAACGCTTATAGTATTTAATGAATTTAGAAAAAAAACATGTGTTCCAAGATATAGGTGTATTCCCAGTATGCCAGTACTAGGTTTGCATAAGAAATGGGAGACATAGGTAATTATACAGAAAAAGAAGAGGGGAAATGGATCATTAGGTTACAGGCAGATAGAGGCCATGGCTTGAATGAAAGGGTTTCTTTAAAACCTTTTCTAAAGGATCATGCCCTGAAACATTGATTATTTATTAACAATGCACATTATATATTAGGTATTAATGTTATCATATGTTTCTTATAATCAGCTTTGATGCCATTTTATATTGTTTAGAATTTGTTTAATATATTTTATATTTATATTCGCTAGATATTTCTATTGCAGATGAGTCCTGCCTTTTGTTTTTTTAATAATTTCATGTGACAGATTTACAGACTGTTATATTAACATGGGCATTTTAAGATGGCTTAATGTTGCTAGGTAGCAGTAACATTTTTAGTTTTAAATAACTTTTTTTAGATTAGTTTTAATATGTTCATACATACATACTTGCTAGATATTATTTTTGTATATGTATCTCGTTTAATGTATTTGTAAATTTATGTGATAGAGCATATAGTATGAACTATGAGCACAGGCACTTTAAAAATGTTTAAAGATGTGATTGAAAGAATTTTATTGGCTGGTTACATATCAGTTAAGATATTTAAATAATGTTTATGTTTAATGTTACCTAGAAAGTCTGATG
This sequence comes from Protopterus annectens, assembly GCF_019279795.1. Classification (NCBI taxonomy): domain Eukaryota; kingdom Metazoa; phylum Chordata; order Ceratodontiformes; family Protopteridae; genus Protopterus; species Protopterus annectens. The sequence continues at coordinate 1,490,811,922 of NC_056737.1, read as the reverse complement.
AAACGTTTATACAAATGTGAAAGCGCTTACTAATTCTACAATAAAGGAACATTGGTTTTTACCTTTTACTTTCTATTTTGGTCAGCTTCGATTGTCGTGGAGTACCAAACTTTCTCTTTTTTTGGTATAGCACCAACTAACTCAGGGTATTCCGCTATACAGTGGAAGAGACGCATACATGTGGTCAGCACCTCACGGGCAGTGGGGAAATATATGTGGTCATTGGCATGTTGTGTCATGGCATCCAGGAAATGGTGGAGTACCGTGGATGTTGATGCCTGTGAGATCTCCATGATAGCCCCAGTTGGCCTTTGGATGGTACCTGTGTCTAGTATTCTTAAGCCTAGACATACCTTGGTATCCACTGGGATGGGTTAACCTCTATTAGCTCTGTGTGTAAGGCGTGGCCAGCAGAGATCAACGATTTGCTGTAGAATGTCCCTGTCCACCCTATAGTGCTCTACTATCTGCAGCTTATGTAGGCCCTGGTGGGTTACCCTGGGTCTGTACACTCTCCTCCTCCTCTTCACTGTGGGTCGGTTGTCAGCATTCTCCTCCTCACCATCCTCAGTCTCTAGCACATATTGATGGAGTAAAGCAGCAGCAGCTTCTAACATTTTTAGTTAGTTTTGCCAGTTAAAAATCCCCCATCTGTGTACACTGGTGGTGCAGAATTTGTGGGAAAAAACAGTATGTAGGGTGTTTGCATAGTTTATATTAGGGTGCTGGGCTGATGCATGTGTAATTGGCTGATTCTGATACATTCCACCTGCCAGCTATGCTAATTCTCCTTGATTGCCTTCCTAGTGCTGTTTCCCCCTTCCTAGTTCCTCCCTATTTAAGCCCCAAGGTGCACCATGCATACCTAGTACCCAAATGTAAACAGTGGTGCCATTTCCTCTTTTCTTTTTTTTTTTGTGTTTAAATCCCGGTGCACAGCATGCACACCCATTTAGTCTATATACACAGTGCTCAGGCACATCTGACACACCTCCTTCTTAGCTGTGCTTAGCTAAGGGCAAACACAGGCCATAGAGCTCCAGTGCACTTACAGCAAGCATGACACCCCCCTTATGAAGTCATTCAGCTCTTATACTTGCACTGTTGTATTGCTGCACCTACACTGTTAGGTACAAGCTAACACTTTGAGGAAATCTATGATTCAGTCTAATTAGTTACTGCACTTAAATGGACCCTTCCCCCTTAACAACCAGTGCTCCCTGGTATTGTTTACATTCTGCATGCCATTGACTTTAATAGGAAAATGCAGAATTAACCTAAAGTTGACTTCTCATTTTTTTTTTAATTTTTGGCACAATCCCGTTTGTATGCTACTGCCCTAAGTTTAAACGGCCGTGATTTGCCAAAAAAAAGTTTAATTTAAAAAATAAACTGTTATTAATGCAAATGACCTTATATTTGGCCATTGGCATGTTTGTTTGACTGTAATACATGCTTTTTACGAGTTGTCCTGCTTCAGTTTGTTCAGATGCAGAAATGCATTCAGTTACTAACGGAATATATTTCTGCTCTGACACTGTTCCTGCACGGAGTCCAGCCAGCTTTGTGGATCACAAAATCACCTAATTTTCATATATTTTACCAGCAAATGAGGTTATTTACATCCCATAAGGCTTTCCGTGCAGGAACAGTGTAGGGCCACTCATGCATGTAAAAACTGCACTTTCCTTGATTGCCCGGTGGCCATTTTCCATGCAGGAGCTCCTACACTGTTCCTGCACAGAAATCGGCCATTCATGAATCCTGGGAACTGTTTACATCTGCTGTGCAAAGTCAAAAGGTTGGCATTCAGCAGTTCTAATGAGTTCACACCTCATTTGCATCTTCACGGTTCTCACTACTCAGAGGGCTGAATCTGCTCTATAAAAAGGTAACAATGTAGTTAGGGAACTTGAAGGTGAGGAGACTTGTGTATTCAGACAAAACAGAAGATTGGTATTTCTTTGAAGGTGATTTCTCTGCAGAGAAGCTATTATTTTGCTAAGGTATGCTTCTATTATTCAAGGACATTTTAGATTTTCTAATCTTTTACAAATGTATGTATATAGCCAGGAGAAAAATTAAGTTCTGTATGTATGCACTTCTTATACATCACTTTTGGCATACTCAGTTTTGTTAGGTATTTACATTTGTGAGCCAGACAGGTTTTACTTTCAGCACAACTATGTTTATAGCATTTGCTTTTGCAATTTCATATGATATTACAGTGAAATGTGGTGCACACAGTGAAAACTGACTGGCACTCATAAATTGACTTCTGTTATATTCAGCATTGATAATTGTCATCCAGTAATCAATATAACTTTACTATTCAGCAATGATAATTGTCATCCAGTAATCAATATAACTTTTCAGTCTTCACTATATGAATATTGACAGAATGGGTGCTTCAACAGACCCTTACACTGTTTTTTTTAAGTGTGTGGGGATGCAACCTACAATTCTGTTGTCCTAAATAAGAAGGGTGTTTCAAGTGCTTTTCTTTTGAAAATATATAGGCATTCTGATAATTTTGTGGAAAACGTACAAATTACTTATTCCTTGTTTTTTACAAACATTTGTTTGTGTATGTGTGTGGGGGGAACCACCTACCTTTCTGTTGTACTAAAAGAGAAGTGTGTTTTGAGTACTTTATGTTGACAAAGAATACACAGACTGATTATTTTTGTGAACAAATACATTTTTATGTGATATTAATGTGTTTTATCCTTCTGTTTTATATCACGTAGGATTATGGCACTTAAGCCTACAAATCCATGAAAACCCCTTCCAGTCACACTGAGAATGAGGTCATCATATAGGATTTGAGGCAGCATGGAGGCTTCCTGCTTAAGAGAGACCGAGGGGATATTACTGCCAGAAATCAGATATGGAACCAGTTAGTTGCCTATGTAAATGCAGTTGGTGGTTACAGCCACAATTATGATCAGTAGTGGCATTGGGTCACTGATATGATTTCATCAGCATGGAGGAGGGCAGCTGCAGTTGTCTGAGAACAGCTGGTGTGGGGTCTGGTCTTGCTACTGAGTTGCCACTGACACCAAATGAGAAGTTCCTGTCCACTGTCACAGATCCTGACATCTCATGGGAGCCTGCTTGATGTTGGTGCTGATGTAGCTGGGAAGCCAAGTATGTCCCAGGAGCATATTCCAGGTAAGCTTACATAGGGTAACATTTATGTTGTCCTGTAGACTAAAATATAATTTGTCTGTTACTGTTTGTGATACATGTTTTTTCTATCTGTACCTACTAATAAGTCATACGGGTCTGGATTGACAGCTCAAACAAGTTTCAGTTAAAGCTTTTTCTTACAGAACATACAGGTGATTGTGTATTTACTGGCATCCTGTGTTATTCCCATTGTGATGATTAATTGCAGTCATTTCATTGCTTCAATTCTTCCAGGCCCTTCCTCCCTGCAAAGTGTTGAGATATTTGCACATGGTAAGCAAATTTTTGTTTTTGTTCTTGCTAAACATTATTTAGATATGCATTATCTGTATGTGTGAAAAGTGTGTAATGAGTGTCTGTATTGCTGTAGCATTTGCAATTGTGCAAACCGTGTTACTTTTTGTTCATATATTTTGGGTTAATATTTCGTGAAGTAATAATTTCATTCCTGTGTTTTTGCTTTTTATCACAGGTGGTCCTGACAGTGAAAGTGTAGGAGTCCTACCACCTGATGTTGGAGTATTGGTAGGATCTGATGATGATGGTGACCAAATGGAGGCACAGTCAGGGGTTATAGAGGTTGAATCTAACACTGAGTTTGGTAATCACACATCCCCTTGATTTCCTTCGGACACTGTAAGTATGCCTACACATACCCATTCCATTGAGCCCTCAGACAGTGAACAGGTTGAGGGTGACAAAGTTGATCAGGGTAGTGTGGTTACTGTGGTTTCAGTGCTGGCTGTAGCCAAAGTGTAGGCAAGGTGCCATACAGGAGGGTTGGTATGGGTGATCGGAGGAGGCCTGTTGTCCATCCTCCCTCCACCTGATGTTGGTGTGTCATTATATACCACTTTATGTATGTTTAGGGCCATCATGGAGGCACAGGCATATTCCATTAGGGCCTCTGAGGACATGCTTAAGGTTCTAGATGTGGCATAAGCTGATATGCATGACTGCCTCCACTGTGTGACCGATTCAGTGGAACAGATGAATGCCACAATGGAACAGGCAGTTTCTGTAATAGAACATCTGTTGGGAGGGGGACCACATCCATGTGGCCATAGGGCTGCAACATCATCTAGTATTAGCCAATGTGTCTGTGCCCAATTCTGGTCCCATAGTGGCACTACTTCCACTGCTACATCAGTGGTTGAGGTGTCCACTCCCAGACATAGTAGACCATGAGATTGTGGACCCGGGCATAGTCATGAGGAGAGCATGTCCATCTAACATCTCTCACTTTCATGTAGTATCACCACATCTGACCATGGACATGCCAGTACAACTCCTGGGAGGGCCACTTCTTGCTGTTGGGGGTGACAACAATGAACTGACACCTTTACCATGTATGGCTCACACCTCTTTGACATGCCAGGATGAAGTATTAGCACAGAGCTTAGCTGTGTTCTTGCACACACTCACACACACATTTCATATCAAGTGCCCATACAGATGCACACACACCAGCTTCATGAGGCATTAATGAGGGTTGCAGGTCATTCTGTCTCATAATCATTGGCCATTTCTTATTATCTACAGTTCTACCTACCTGTGTTTGTTACTCACACACAAACTCACTACCTTATTGTCAGCCTTTGTCTCCTGCCCACCCAACCCCCACCCTATGGAAATGATGACAGATGTGTCATCACCTTGTTTCTATCTTATTGGTTCAGGGTTACATATGTTTATTATCTGATGCACAGGATGGATAGGTGAATGAGTGCCTATGATATGTATTGGTGTTGTTATTTGGAAATTTTTTCAGATTTCTTTCAGTATTTTAGTGCTGTGATTAGTACCTTGAAATCATTGCTATGACAGTCATGTTTATTGTTCCACTTGTGCGAACATAGGGATAAGTAGAGTTTGTACTGATTTTTCTGTACTGGGTATTTTGGATACATGAGTCATGTTAGCTGATGAACTGCATAAATATATATTGCATAAGTCAGTCATGTCACATACTGATGTCAGTACTGGACAAATCACTCACATTCTACTTAGGTACATTTTCAAGTAAGGGTATGCAGGTATCTGCCATTTATTTGTGTTCTTACACATTTATTGTTCTTTTACAGATTGATTACTTACCTTGATAGTTCTGTAGTTACAAATGTTGTTTTCTGGGGCTGACTTTGTCTGATGCTTGCAGTACACAGCCATTTCATGGTAAAGGTTGTAAGCATTGCCTGGCATCCATTTTAATCTTATGTATGTGGACAGGATGAAAGTTGTACTGCTTAGGTTGTCAGCATGTGTACTGTCCATTGCATCTTGGCCAGGGTGAGGGCATACTGTGCATGTCTATATCTAACTACACCCACAGCAGCTGGAGGTTCCCCTCTGACTCCTCATCTGTGTGTGGATGTGGTGACCTTGCCAGTGGTGGTAGAACATTTGGTCCTAGAGCTTGGTGTCCCTGCTGCAACTGTTTTCCCAGTATGATATTGTATAGGATAGACTGTGATAATTTCAGACAAAATACCGGGATCATACTGCAAAGTAACCTGATGTATCTAGGCACTGAAACCGTGACTCCATTAGCCCAAACACATGCTCTATATTTCTTCTTTGAGAGTTTGCCTCATTATAGTGTTCCTCCATGAGTGTGCGCATTTCTGATGGCCATCATCAGCCATGGTGTGAGTTCATGCACCGCATTCCCCAGTAAATGTCCTTGTAGGATATCACCCCTGGAAAACCTCTGGTACAGCTGTGAGCTGTGCCTGATATGGGAGTCGTAGTAACTGCCAGGCTTGCCAGCGCACACATTCAGGATGATTCCCTCAGTATTACACATAACTAGGTAGCTAATGGAGTGGAACTCCTTTCTGTTTATGTAGATCCTTCCCTGATCTCTGGGTGGTGTTTTGATCTCAATGTGGGTGCAGTCTATGGCACCCAAGGCTTCAGGAAAGTGTGCCACAGTGTAGAAATCCTGCATAGTTCTAGCTCTGTCCTCATGGGTATGAGGAAATATATATAGTTGCTGGTATGCTGTAGCATAGCATTCACAAACTGGTATAAGATTCTGGATGGTGATGCCTGTGACACCTCAGCCTGTCTACTATGGGTCCCTGAAAGGTTCCTGTAGCTAATATTCTAAGTGCTACAAAGGTAATATTTCCCCTCAGTTTGCCGTTGCTGTCAGTTGAGGATGACAGAGGATGCAGAGTTCCTGGAGACTGACCTGTATCCACCCTGTAGCTCTGTACTATTTCAACCTCATACAGACCATGAAAAGTTAAACAGGGTTTAAATACCCTTATCTTCCTTGCCTGAGGTCTATCAGCAGCAGCATAGACTTGAGCCTGTTGCACACACACGTGCAGAAGTGCAGCAGCAGCCCCTAATATTCTTTCCCTCCACTGTAGTTTCTGTGGCGGTATTCCAATAAGTCATGGAATACAAGGCAAAAGGCTACATTAAGTATACACAATTGGTTTATAGCTTGAATACCCCCACCATCTTGGATTAGTTGATTGGCATACAATTCAGCTGCTTATACAGTAATTATCATGCCACAATGTATACTGTATTTGTGTGACTCTACACATCATGTAGAACCACTTACTGAATACAAATCGGTGTACTATCAACACGATGTGCACATGGTTTTAATGAGTCGAGTAGGGTTTATTGAATCTTATGTTTCTGCCTGTGTGTGTGAGTGTGCTTGCATGCATGAAAGCAGGAGTGTATTTGTGTGTGTGTGTGTGTGTGTGTGTGTGTGTGTGTGTGTGTGTGTGTGTGTGGGTGTGTGTGGGTGTGTGTGTGTGTGTGTGAGTGTGTGTGTGTGTGTGTGTGTGTGTGTGTGTGTGTGTGTGTGTGTGTGTGTGTGTGTGTGTGTGTGTGTGTGTGCGCGTGTGAAAGAGGGAGATTAATCAAGCAGTGATAGCAACAGTTATGAGGTATGCATACCCCTCAACCTCTTAGTTCCAGAAATCTGGATAAAGCCTAAAATAATGGGGGAGAAAAGACGTAAATATAAGTACAGATTTTAAATATCGTTCTTATAAAATTAGAAAGTTGCTATAATAACATGATTTATGTTAACATGCATTCTTCTAAACTGTCCCTGATTTTTAGGGACACCCCTGATTTGGCTCATTTAGCTCTGCCTCCCTTAATCCCCCCTAAAACTGGGGATTTTTGGAGAAAAGGTGGTGAATTACTCTTCTAAACAATGACAATAAACACATTTTTACTTCAGAAAATGTATACTAATTCACATTCTCTTATTCTGTCAATGTCTCAGATCAACAGTGCTTTAATTTAAAAGTGTCCCTGATTATTTCTGGATTTGTTCTTGTTTCCGTTGAGATTTGGACCTGATTAGTTGAGAGTTATGATAAAAAGTCTGAAACTCACATGTAACTTCAACACCCAATGATTTGTCATAATATACTAGAGCAAGTTTGAAACTGTAGGTAGGGTAATTATTTTACATAAAAATTATTAAAAAATATATGTATAGTAATTGAAAAAAGCAAAGAAATACAAGACAATTTAACAGATAGCACATTCTCTAAGTGCAATCATAATGCTCATCAATGGGACAGAGGCCCTGCATCTGCAGTATGGAGCCTCAGAACACCCAACGTGAGCATTATTTATACAGTACTATTGACCTTGTTTGGCATTATTGCTTGCATGACACCTTCAGGTGTTTCTGCAGTTGCAACTCACTGGCACCTCTAAGCATTTAAGATAACAGGTTCGTATTTGCTTTAATAATTTCAAAACCATGCTACATGTAAGCTATTAAAAGATTTCATCTTAAAGATTACATGATGGGCAGCACAAATGCAGTGATATGTAACCTTTCCTCTAGAACTGCTTAAGAAATATTGATTGTTGTTCATAAACTATTGATTTATATTGCCATAATTGTCATACTTTTCTAAATATCTCAACAACCGAGTAATACAAACATAACTGCTTAGCCTCACGTGAAAGAGGGAGGAACAAAATGCTGCTGGCCATATGTTTGTAGCCTGAGTTGTTACTGAGATATTGTAAGTTGCTTACAAAATATTACATAATTAATATTTACTATGCTTATTGTAACTTATAAAATCGGGTTTAACACCTGGAATCTAATGAGTACTACCACTGTAAAAACTGGCTTATGCTGATCAGTGTACAATTTAAATTTCTTTAGTAACCTTAATGGCTCCAGACATATGAACATTTGTTTGAAATGTGAGGCCATAATCTAATTTTGTCATAAAAGCTTGGGATGTAATTGTTGGGAGTTAAGAGTACAAACTTCCAGTGCCACTGGAGTGAATGAGTTAACAAAATCTGTTATACTATTGACTTTCTTTTAATTTTGTAGGAGACATTGCAAGCCAGTGACCAAAACCCCTGTCTGTCTGCAAACCTAGTAAATTTGCAGACATTGTCTGTACTCATGCAAGGTTGCTAAGGCCTGGAAGTTCCGGAACTCCTTATCTTTATCCGTCAGTCTATACCCTCCCTCCCCTCTTTCAAAACTACTCTTAAAGACTTCCTAGCTAAAATCTGTCTTTGTTGTTGCTCAGAACCAGGATTAACTGTATCACTAAATGTACAAAAAGTGCCGTTTCACCCCTTATACTTCCTTTCTTCACTTGCTTCCTTACTGCTATGTAATTTTGTTCCCTAACTTTCTCTCTAAATATACAATAAGCCTGTTTTTCCGCACTTCATGTTGCAATTCCTATTTTGTATTAGACTAACTTACCTTTAATTTCTGTGCAAACTGTCTAAACTTTCTCTAAATATTAAATGAATATCATATACCTTGTATTGATTTTTAAGCAATGTTTTTATATTATGTGTAATTTGTTATAATTATTTAAACTGCAGATGTTTTTTGTTTTATTTTTGAAGATTTTAAAATTATTGTTCTTAAAATGTTTTGCAATAATTTGGAGTTTTTTTCTCTCTGGACCTCCAGTGAAAATGGGATTTTACCCAGTTGGATTTTCCTGGTAATTAAATGTCAATACATACATACATACATAAATAAATAATCTATCTGAGATTTTGTCTCACTATTAATTCAGGCTTTGTCTTGATTTCTTTCTCTATGAGGATGAGAGCTACGCTTAACGTTTTTTTCCCTGTCATTCATACATCTTGTACTGTTGCAACCAATGAATAATGCCTGAGACCTTCATTACATGTCGAAAAAAAATGCTGCCCTGGGGTATATCACTTAGTGCAGGGGGTAAATACCACAGTTTACTGTGACAAGGGGTGTAGATTTCGAATCCATTCCCCCTTCGCTTGACTTTTTTTAAAACCCTTATTATGTTTCACCTTGCATCTTTGGTGTGTAGTGGTGGTACAGAGGACTAATATCCTGTGTGGGAGGTGGGAGGGTACAGGTTTAGAATTTCATTTAGTGCCTTTAAGGTATATTATTTATAGTATCCCTGGTGTGAAGTGATTCCCCGCACCATTTTTTTTAAATCAAGTGTCTTTTGAGGAACATTATCTAGAGTACACCTGCTGTCTTGTGCTCCTAGATTTTAAGAGCTGTCCCTGGTGTCTATTGTTTCCCCCATATTCTTTTTACTATTAAGTACTATTAAAGCACAAAACATTATCACTAGTGCTAACAGTTCCCTCCAACCCACATCTGTAGAGTTTTCCCTGGTGGCGAGTGATTCCCTTGACCCAGTGTTGCAGACTTTGCTCATAAGTCTATGGGTGTGCGAAAGTATGACAGCCACCTCAGGCCACACACACACACACACACACACACACACACACACACACACACACACACACACACACACACACACGCACACACGCACACACACACACACACACACACACACACACACACACACACACACACACACACACACACACACACACACACAAACACACACCACAAACAAGTGCACACATTCACACATTAATTCTATACACACTCACGCACACACACATCCACACAACCTACCCCCTGCCTAACCCTCCCTACTGTGACCTCACAGGCAGAGATACACACACATAGATTCAAACATGCAGCCTCTCACATACACAAAATGACTCACCCCCTAACACTATCTGACCACTAAACTTCCCAGCACAGACTTCTGTTGTAAAGAATGAACATGACTTTCTTACCTTGTTTATTACTATTAGTGGCCAGCAGTGCTGATGCTAACTTATATAGCTGAGCAATTTTCTGAATCGTTCAGTTGTCTAAGTGTCTTACCAGAGGCAGTTCCAAGGCAGAGCACATGGCTAATTTGCATATGCCTCTTCCCAATAATGCCTCATAAGCATTTAGCACAATCACAGAGTGAGCCCACTATATTCTTACATATCTTTCTGCTGCAGCACAGTGGCAGGGCTGCCTCTGAATCAAAAAAGATTACTGTGAGATTACTGCGAGATGTATACTTCATGTACATTTTGTGTTAACCTTTCTGAATCAAGGCCATGGAATCTTTTCTAGATTGTTTTATGTTGTTGTGGTTAAGAAATTTAATTTTAGTGTGTGTGTGTGTGTGTGTGTGTGTGTGTGTGTGTGTGTGTGTGTGTGTGTGTGTGTGTGTGTGTGTGTGTGTGTGTGTGTGTGTGTGTGTGTGTGTGTGTGTGTGTGTGTGTGTGTGTGTACGTGCATGCATGCATGCATGTGTGTATCAGTGTGTATTTGGCAGAAATTAATAAATGTGGTTTCCATAAATGACATATATCATTGTTTTGCAACAAAAATAGTTGTGATCATTAAACCCCTTTGAAAATGGTTTGTGTGTAATCCTTTTTTGTTTGGAAAGTAACAGAAATAGGACCCCCTAGTTTACAAGATGAACGTGTGTCTCTTTTAACTTTTTCACTGGTTTACAGTAATAATGGAGAGTACTGTCTGATGCATTTTGTAGAACTGAACATAATCTAACCATGTTGCGCACATCAGCATACATAAGAAATAGTTATTGACTGACAGTTATATGAATTTCAATTTTATAAAGAAGTTTTATTCATGAATTTTGGTGACATAAACAGAGGATGTGAGAATACTATTTAGATAGTTATCATAATGATGTAGTTCTTTTTTTCAGCTTTTAGTAATTTATTAATTCTGAAATAGTATTGTTATTTATAATGATGTTTTCAACATATTTCCTGGTTTCATTAACAGTTAAATGGACTGTAAATAACTGTTTCATCTGAAGTCAATTGAATTTATTTTTAAGGCATGCTAGCCCTGAAGCAATATCAAGTCCACTAGTTCTGACACTTGCTAGTGAATAATGAGGCATTTCCCTTTGCTCCTAATCAATGAAAAATAGCAGGCATCTGTTTTAACAGTAAGCACTATTTCTGTTATCTAAATGAATAATACCATTAATAATCAATATGCAAGTCACAGCAGCCAGCAGGTCAATGAATTGCCTACTAAAGTCTTATCCATTCATTAAGCCTCCATAAGCCTTCACATGCTTTAGTGGAAGAAATGTTTTTTTTCTACCACTTGATAAATGTCTTTCTAAATGTACACACACTTGCATTCCCATCTTTAAGCTTCATACGCTAAAACGAGTTATGTTCTAAACTATAAGAAAGTAATACAAAGCTTCTAATTCTCTTTCCAAACTAAACACTAGCTCATTCCTCGATGAAAGAAATATAATTGGGCTAGAATAAAACCTGCACAATTCTATACTAAACTTTCACCTAGACAATGTCATCCCATTGCTGCTTTGATTTGTTTCACAAAAGAACTAAAGAAGTGATACACTGTTCTAATAGTTCCATATATAACTGATATAAGTCTCTATGACAAATAACTGATTTTAGCATATCTCTAAGGCAAGTTGAAACTGTTTTTTTTATTATTTCCACAGTCACTTTTACCTACTGTTTATCATGTTACTGGCACATCAGAACCAGCAAGCCCTTTCTTAACATTTGTGACTCGAAGTTTTTCCTCTGTTGTTCTGTGGACTCCAACTTTACCAATATGTAAAGTGGGATTTAAGGAGCACTAGAGTGAATGGAATAAAGATGACTGAATATCTCTTACTTCCCTTTGGAGTCAGTTTCCTAGCATGTCTCAACCAGTAGGAAATGTGCAAGTCTTCAGCAGTGAACAATTAGGATACAGCCGCACTGAAACAGTGAGGAGAACATAAAATGAACACATTCAGTAATTAAAAATGTACAGCTACTACAGCACAGTTGTACGATGTTTATATAAGAGTGGACTGTAGAATCAGACTTTTTAATATTACAACACAAAGACTGTAAAAACATGGAATCCTCATACAATGGATCTTCACTTTTCTTTGTAGGGACTACATAAAATGAAGCTTTCTCCATTTCTTCAAAAATGCATATTGCAGCAACCTGGAGCTTTGTCATATACTAGTCTAGCAATAACTAGTACAGGAGTAAAAAACTCATCTTCTAAGTCAACTTCATTCAGTCATATGTCTCGCTCTTTAAAGTAGCTTGTCCCTCACCAACCTTAACTTCACCTAAAGTGTGCATCCACCCTATGTAAAGAAGAATGTGACTAAAGATCAGATAATATGGTTAGATAACCTCACTATGGACTCCATCACCAAACAACATTATGTTTCGTTATTGGAAGAAAAATTCACAGCAGGAAGTTATCAAATTGACACCATCAGAAAGGACATAGGTAAGGTAAAGGTTGGTGATGGATGAGTTATGGCCTCAGGCCTTGCTATCAGTATCCCTTCTGCATCCAACTCCCAGACTACTATTCATCCTGAATCTATAGACTGGCAAGCAAGCATGATTTTACAATATACAATATACAGCAGTGCAATAAAATATATTGTGAAAAATAATTTGCATATTTTGACAGTAAGGTCTAATGTTTTAGAGGTAGTTGAGGAGAAACCCAATTTTATGGCTGTAAGGACAGATGACAAGTGGATCTGGGTAATGACAAAGACAGAGTTGACTGAATGTCAGTGAACACATGACATGAGATGATCCTTCAATGATGAATAACCCACCTACCTTATATAAAAAGTGACAGTGAGCCTCTGCTTGGTAGGTACAAAGGTGTAGCCTCATGCTCTGTTTAGCTGGATTTGTGGACCACTGATATCACTACCAAATGAGTGAAAATCATAATAGACACAGATTTTTAACAAAGTGCTTGAAATTGTGCATATAATATATGGGTGTGGATGTATAAATATATATATATATATATATATATATATATATATATATATATATATATATATATATATTTTTTTTTTTTTTTTTTTTTTTTTGCTGCTTCTGTTATTGTTTTGCTTACAAAAATAACAGTAAAAGCTATTGTGCTTGTGAGATATGATGTGAGATATGGGCATTCTGCTGGCGCTGTGCTTGAGTTATAAGTCTTTCTACTGCTGTGTATAAAGAAACTAGTAGCACAGCAGTTAGAACAAAAATGAGAATTTAAGGGTCATTATTTTTCTGTTTGGTTGAAAGGTAAAGTAATATTTATTGTTAACTGCTGTAGTTTTAACATTCTCTACGTTTATTATCAATTTAAAGACATATTTGTAGTGACAGATAGATAGATAAATAGACAGATAGATATAGTGATAGAATTAACAACTTGGCAGATAAAGCTCCAACTTCTTCCCCTGTATCCCCAAATCTTCACTGAGCAAAGGAATTCGTTGATACCTACCCTTAAATTCACCTCAAAACAGATACTAAATGCACTCTCAAGGACAATGATCACTAGGTTTGTGGGTTTAGTTGTTTCCTGGACAGTATGAAACACCATCTAGTGGATATTCTTCTTAAACTGTTCAGCTGCGGCCTCTCCACTGAATATGTACCAGACTCCTGGCAAACAGTTTTGATAGTGCCTTCCACAAGTGTGACTCCACCATAAATTCCAGCAACTAGAAAACTATTAGCTTTATCAGCATCTTATGTAAGGTGATTGTATCATCATGGATCTCAGCAGCAGGTACTTAGGGGAACCAACAATCCCTCTACCCAATGTAAAAAGTAAATCATGCTTATTCAACCTAGCTGGCTTTTTAAAAAAAATCACAGAAGCCCTAGATGAAGGTAATTCTATACACTCATCTTACCTTGATTTATCTAAGACCTTTAACACTACACCCCAATCTGGTATCACTGACAAACTGAGTCAAACTCAATATAAATCACTGTATAACTTGTTGGCTTGCCAAATGGTTAACTGATAGAGCCAAGCATTAGAATCGGTAGCATACTATCCTCTAAAAGACGTGTCACTAGCGATGTACTCCACAGATCTGTTCTGAGGCCACTACAGTTTGTCATTTGCATCTCTGATGTAAAACAAAAAGGCCTTACTTTACCAGTTTGGTGGATTGTTGCAAACTTAGAGTCATCAACAACTCCCTAAAAGAAACCTGTATATTTCAAAAGGGCTTTGCTCAGACAAACTTGTGGTTTCAGGATAATCGTCTAAAGTCAAACATAAAAAAATGTAGTGTCATACAGTCTGGAAAGCAGGAGTTCTCACAGACTTACACCACAAACAACAACAACATCCTTAAATACACACTATCATTAGGAACCTGGGCACTTTCATAGTTAATAAATTGTCTTTTGACCAGCATGTATCTACTACCATTAGGAAAGCATTTTACCTCACCAATCTGATTACTAAGTACTTTTCCTTTTGGTCCAAGGATGTCATGAGTCCCCTGTACTCATTCCTCATCAGACACATACTAGAATACAGTACATCCTTTGAAATGTACCTGTCTAAGAACTTACCCCACATGAGAAATCTCAGTAGATTATAACCAAAAATGTTCACAAATAAGCTTCCTAAGTTAATGACAGCATCTAATAGTCTGTCTCACTTCTCTGCCTTCTACACACTACTGCATTAGGGATAGGGATGGCTCAATGATTAAAGTCTTTAACTCACAGATATAAAGTTCAGAGTTTGATTCTGATCTCTGGTTATTGCCAAGGCTTATAATAGTTTGTAGATTGATAGCTTAATATTTACTATAAACCAAGTAGGAGGAGAAAGTAGTTGGTTGCACCAGTGGAACTGCAGTGACTAGGCCTCAAATGGCTTAACTGGTATATTGCCTAGCTCCAACCTATAAACCTGTGATACACTGTAACTAAGGTCATGAGATCCTGTTTGGAGTACTCCCTGAGATAAGTCACAAAATCTCTTAGTGGTTATAAAGATGCATACAAACATTTATGGACTGAAGGATCTGTGGTGGATAATCTGTAAAGGGACAGGCTTGGTCACCTTCTTCTTTTAACAGCTTTAATAACTACTGTGACATCCTTATATGCCATAGCTTTCAGCCTTTTAGAGAAAAAAATCAGGTATAAAGAAAAACATTTTGGGGAACAAAGGACCAAAATAAGAGATCAATTTTAAATATTGTTTTTATATACTTAGAAAGTTGCTAGAACAACAAATATTGCATGGACACTCATTTTCTATATATAAAGTCTGAAATTTAAATGCGTGTCATTATTTAGTGACTGCGATCTGCAATGACTTGCCAGAAAATAACACATTTTAAGAAGAATAGACCAAAAAATATGAAGGAAAACTCAGGAACATTCTACAAAAAATTTTGAGAATTATGTTGTATCCTATGGCTATGACTATGGCTATTTATACATACAGTTGTGCTGTGCTAGGTTTGATGCACATGTTAAAGTGGGGTTACCATGCGCATTTTCGTATGAAAATGAATTCAGTTATATTTTGCTTTTCTGAATAGTTAACTGTAAATAAAACATTTTCAATGCTAAGATTTGATGCAATTGCATTTATCTGGTGTAAGTAGGATATAACAGCTTAACTGCTTTTGCCAGGGATTATGAGCAACTTTAGTTTATCTCTGAGGTTAATGTTTATTTGCAGAAATGTTGCAAATTTCATCTTTTACCTGCTCATGTGGTAGCAAAATAGCAGCCTATAGCCACCAAATGTGTCTCTGCTATTACACTTTCACTAGAACACTGTCAGGGAAAAACTTTCATAGCTACACTGCTCGGGTATATATTCTTTGTCCTTTAGTTCATGCTGATTTAAAATACAAATGTGAGAGGACTGTTTACATTTGATGCATCTAACCTGTACATTTTGCACTTTCTAAATCCATTTTACTATTTTGTTACTACTGCACACTACTGCATTATCGATCTGAAGAGTTTTAAGATATTGCGAGTATATTCCTGTTTTATTGCTAAAAACTCCCTTTTTGTTGATATTTTCTAGTGTCCCATTTTGCAGTAATGTATAAATACATCATATTTGAAGAATGTCACTATAAAAGTATGCCATACCCTTTAGATTTACCCACCTTGTGTATCATCTTTCCCCAGGCAAAATTTCATTTGTTGTGCCTCGGTCTCTGTTAGGACCGTGACTGGTATGCAACACCAACATGCCATCAAAGCTTGTTTGACTCCCATATAAAGCCAATGTAGCTTGAAATTTTCTTCAATTCTTTTCACAATATTGATTGATTTATACCCCTCTTTAACACTAGAGTAATTCTGAATGTATGGTGACTCACGGGCACACTTTTGTTAACGTTTTTCATCAAAACCTTATCAATTTACTTCTTGTAGTTATTTGGTATGCTGTTCATTTTTTTTTCACAATTAACTGCGTTTCTTCTACATGTCTTCAATTTTATAACTAAAAGTATGGATTCCAATACAAAACAACCTCTAAAGTATGCATCATTTTTTTTTCAAAAACTATGCATGTACACCTGAGAAAGCAAACATATTTATGACCTTGGGTGGGGAGGCTTTACAGTAACAAAAGCAAAGGAATTTCTGATAAAAACTTAAATTAATATTGGAAGTAAAAGTAAACTGAAAAAGTTTTCTCTATCTCACTCAACATCAGTAACATTCCTAAGAACAGTCATAGTAAAACCAAATAAAAACGTACCTCAGTATGTAATATTTTTTCCGCAGGAAGCAATCCCATCAAGATGTTTTCTAATAGCAATGAGATAGCATGTCCTTCTTTATTCTCCACTTTATACAGTTATAAAAATCTAGCTGTACATTTTCTACTATGAACTTTCTGAGACATGCTCAAGTAAATTGTGGTACTCACAAGATTATATTGTGAATGCCTAGCTACATCCATGTTGCAGGTGTATGGAACTACTCTGCCATTATAGTGTACACTGCGTGAGTGATTAAAGGTAATAAATTGCACTCACATGATTGCTGTTAGAACATACATAAAGATTAAAGAACTGTAAGGCTTTCAGTGCCTTATGTGTATGATGGAAAAAATGCTGACATTTTGATGGCAGTGTACACACCTGTGACAATGCGGAAATAAGAAGAAGAATCATGGACACCTTTACAATCATTCCAATAATAATATTAATTAATGAAAAAAAACATTACTTATAGCAACCTGCATGTTGTGAATGGTATATAATGAAATGCAGAAGGACCTGACATGTACATAGAAGTGTCACACTGACCAGGATATAAACAGAATAGTGACCTGATACACATACAACAGTTATCTAAGTATAGCAGATGTGACATATGTATATGCAAAGTGAGGCATATGGTCATGTGACATATGCATATGTCACATGACAGAGAAATGATGTGTCGTTGTCTTGACTCAAGGCCTGCAAATCCACAAGTACTGTTGGTGGCTCCCTGCTGGTTATTTTTCCCACCCAAGTGCATCTATATTTTTTGTGTGAGTTGCCTAAACTGATAGAGCTGCTTTCTGTTTTACCTTTTCCATTTTGATTTCTATTTTAATTTGATTGGCCTGGTGTTTTTGTTCTATGTGGCAGATACAAACTTAAATTACCTAGGTTACACATTTCACAAGTTTTCCCCATTGGGTAAATTGTTTCTTGAGCTACACTAAATAAATAGAGAATGTCTGTGTCTTTGTCTTTTCTGATACGACTCAAGGTCTGCAAAAACTACAAGCCCTTTTGGTGACTCCTGGATGGTTATTTTCCCACCCATCCTGCTATCATTTGATCTGCTTTTTAAGGTTGGTGATTTTAAGCTCCCTGCCCTTATTGCAAATTGAGCTTTATAAGGTCCTCCATTTCTGCATTGCTGTTTTTATCTTGAATTATTTATTTGCCTTTCCTTGTACTTATTTTTTTAAAGTTCATTTTACTTCACTTTGTTTCTTCTACAGATTTACTTGCTGTAAATTTATCTAGCAAACTTAATATATTTTTACACTCTAGCAAGCTCTTCTCTGTGTTTTTACATCAAGAAGACAGTGGATTTTCTATCTAGTGGCAGTGGGTGGTAGCCTGATCTGTATAGGTTGGGGAAACACACTAGAGATTCTTGCATGTAGTTTTCTTTACTGGCTGGAAAGCTTATTAATCAGATTACCTTGTTTTTAGTGCCTTTATTAAATTCTGCGCAATTGAGTTGCTCTTGGCTAATTTCTACAAAGCAAAGTACTTTTATTGAATAATCACACTTTTATAAACTGTTTAAAGTACACTGCTGTAGCTGTATCTTTAAATCTGCTTGGGATAGCTTTTCACTTTGGACATTCTTTGACTGTGATTTTACATTAGGAGGACAGGGATTATTCATCTAGTGGTAGTAGGAGTTTACCTCACCTATTTGAGTAGGGAAGCACACAAAAGGGCTCTAAGTGCAGTTGTTTTATTGGCCAGAGGACTCAGTAGTCAGTTTACTGTATTTCCCGTGCTGGTATAAATTCAGCACATTTGCATGAAGCTGCTCACTGTGCCACTGCCCTTACAGATACAAACATTTGCAAGCATTTCTTATTTTCATTATACTGTGAAAGTTTATTGTGCTATTTACCTTATTATATAGCATACAAGACTATTGTTGCTCAGAGAGCATCTGGTTTGGTGCTGGGCAGCATTACTGGTTAGGTTAGCTGCACATTACACCAGCTAAGCACCCTTCCCTCATCCAGTTACAAACATCATCCACTTCTATCCTTTCAGGTACACTTTAGCACCTGTAACCCTAGATGGGCAGATCTTTGCATCCAGCTTGGCAGACATGGGCATCCTGAGGCAATGTAATAGTTGGCCTATGTACAATGACAGCCACTTAATTCTCGAACAAATACAGTATGTGAGAGATGTTATTACACATTGACACTAGAGGCTAGTCTCTCACACGCAGACACAAAAAGCAGCAAAAAGGTTGTCAGTGACTCACACAAATCACTCACTGTACCTGCTAAGGACCACACACATAGAAACACATATGTGGAGGTGCTCACATATAACATACCCAAACCTCAAAGGCCTCTCAGGCGCAGACATCATAAAATCTGCATGCACACAAATAAGACAATTCCTATCACAACAAATAAAGCCATATCTCATTATGTCTCAACTACCAAGCCCATGAAGCAAAACACTCCACAACCCAATATTCTGATCATAGGAGACACCATTGTGAGATAAAATCATGTCCCTCTCTCCAAACTGGATAAGAGGAAAGTTGCACTTAGTTGCTGTCAGTGGCCAGGATTCACCAGATCATGCAAGCATGCAGGTCAATTACCTCTAGTACCAGTAAGATTCAGTCATAGTCAATGTGGATGAGAATGACCTGCGACACACCTCCTTGGACTATATGAAGAAAGACATGATTGAGCTCTCTGAATATGTGTCACAGGCAGTATGAGTCTAGCATTGAGCACCGTTCTACCATCTCCAGTGATGATGCCACAATATTAGCAGAAAATGATCGACTTCAACAATTGACTAAGCTACTGGTATCATTCTAAATGGGTTCAATACTTTTCAGCCTGGGAGGACATGGTTGACAGGCCATGCTGCTTTGGCAGCGATGATCTTCACCTGTCATCTCTAGGCTTTTGGATGTTGGCCAAAATATTATCCGCCCCAGTAGTGCCTTTTTTAGGCACTGCCAAACAGACAAACCTTCCAAAATAACAAAAGCTACTCATGACAAGCTAAAGGTGTTACTGCTCAATTCTAGGAGTCTCAACAAAAGAACAAACTCCCTAGAAGCTCTCTTTACCCTGGAGAATGCTGAAGTCTGTGCAGTTACTGAAACATGGTTTAAAGCTATGGATATCTCTCTGGCAGTGCATGGCTATAACGCCTTTCATACATTCCGATCACCCACTTAATATGAAAGAGCAAAAGGGGAGGTGTATATATATATATCTACATAAAGGATAAGCACACCTCAAGGCTGGTCAAACAGTATAACATGCTTTGCTATTCCATGTACAGCTAACCATGAGAAAAATACATTTCCATACTTTTGCTGGCTAGAGGTCCCCCACCATGAGCCAGGAAACCCATACATCATACCTGAAGTTACTAGAATCACTCACCATCCAGCCCAACTCCATACTCATGGGTGATTTTAACTAACCCTCTATTAACTGGGAGGCATACATGACCACTAACATGCAGGCCCAAATATTTCTTGACCAATTAATTAAAATGCCCTGAAACAGCTGGTCTGCAGTCCCATTAGGAGAACAAATATCCTAGAGCGGGTACTCACAAATATGGGAGAGTGCTGCACCCCTCTAGTGTGATGCTCTCCATGGTAAGATCAGATTGAAAAGTGGTCTCCCATAAAATAACGGTACAACTAGTCTCCCCCCAACCCCAAAAACTTGAAGAATTTCTCTATGGTAGATTATCCCCTATTGAGGACATAGTTTCCAAGCTCCTTCAAATCCAGAAAACACAGAAATATATGCAAAGCCATACACAAAAGATCTGTATGACTATAAAAATAGCTACTATACCATAATAAACCCAGGTCAAAATGCAAAAATAAGACACCCTGGTGGACCACTTGTATTAGTAGGTTGCACAACAAAAGAAATAATCCTGCCGAGAAGTAAGATGGAGTGTCACAACAGAGTAAAATGTCCCTCATTAGTCTAAAGAAGCAAATCAGGGAACTAGTCAAGTCTCTGAAAGCAGACCTCGAGATAAACAGCCTCCAAAGCTAAGGACAACCATAAGGCATTTTTCAGTTATGTTCGCAGTCCTAAGGGCAACACCCAAAAATGTGCAGGATTAGTTGCAGATGGCATCACCTACACTCAGCCAGAAAACATAGAAAATCTGCTGGCCAACAAATTCAGCTCACATTTTACCTCTCCATCACCCCCAGTTCTACCCCAATAAATACCCTCCACCACTCCACCACCAATTATCACCAAAGAACAGGTTGTCACTGCACCATCTGGGGCCTGACAATATACCAGGTTGCCTTTGAAACAGCTTAAATCAGGACTTATCAGGCCCATTAGGATCTCAATTTAACCACAGCCTCAAGATTGGCTTTGTCATGATAGACTAGAAGACAGCAACAGTCATCCCTCTGCATAAAGGGAGACCATCTACTAACCGAGGAAATTACAGACCCATACATTTAACTAGTCTTATATGTAAGGCCATGGAAAGAATAACCATGGAACCGATAAATAATGACATAGGAAACCTTCAAACACTGAACCTGACCTAATTTGGTTTTATCAAGGACAGGTCATGCTTACTGAATCTGGTGTATTTCTTTGAGAAAGCCACTAAGGCTATGGATGATGGTAAAATAGTACATACCACCTACTTTGACCTGGCCAAGGCATTTGACACAATTCCTCACTCAGGAATTATAAATAAACTCACATAACTGGGCATAAATCCCTATGTCACTAGATGGATAGCCAATTGGCTTACTGGCAGGACACATGTGGTTAAAGTGGGTGAATCCAGTTCCAGCAAGAGACCAGTTACTAGTGGTGTGCCACAGGGCTCAGTGCTGAGACAACTTCTGTTCAGAATATACTTCTCTGAAGTAAAGGCTAATGTGGAAGGCCTCTGGATGACAAAGTTTGTCAATGACTGCAATCTGGGGGCAATCAGTGAATCCCCTAATGATGTAGATATCCTTCAGGAGGGACTACATCAGACAAATTATCAGTGTCAGAACCATGGCTTAAAACTGAATGTGAAAAAAAATGCATTATCATACCCATAGGGAAGATAAATACCCCTGTAAACTGCAACATCAATAACACACCCCTAAGAGTAGACTCAGGGTTGAGAGATCTAGGTACACAGATAGATGGTAGCTTGAACATTAACCCCCATGTGTCCACAGTGGTGAGGAAGTCCTTATATGTGGCACAACTTATAAATAAAGGTATGGTATCCAGATCCAATGAAATTTCAGTCCCACTGTACTTAGCCCTCATTAGACCAATAATCAAGTATCATGCACCATTTGGCATGTACTTGACTAGGCACTTACAGCAGCTGAAGTGACCTCAGAGGTTCCTCACAAAGAAAATATGGGGTGGCGACAACATGCCCTATGTGGATAGAGTAAAAGCCCTATCCATTTATTCTGTCTCTTACCAACTGTTAAGGGGTGACAAATGCCCGACCTACAAGGCACTCACAAACTCAGCCCTGATGGAGCTTCTGCACATCTACAAGTCAAGCAGCACAAGGGTCATCCAATCTAGGGATCTAAGCTTAGTCAGCAACTCAAACAAAACAAACTGGAGAGACAGATATGTGTCTCAGAGATTGCGTCTTCTTTGAAACAGCCTTCCTATTCACATTATGCAGAGCCCTTCCCTGGCCCTCTTCAAACTTAATGCGGATCAATGGATGGGAATCAGAAATTAACACAAGGGTTGTGCTATGTCCCTTATAGACAGGAGCAATTTGTAAGATACTGAATGCATAGGCACAAATCCATGCCATCCTCTTGCCCATCATTATACTCATAAGAAAGTACAGCAAAGAACACAATAACATCTACTACCCAACACAAAACCACAAGAAAGTATCATAGCGCAGGCCCACTCACACTCAGTGGTAACTTTGCAGTATGATACACATTAAGAAATGATGAATAAGGCCTCATCTCCTTTAAAGTCCTAAGGTGTGAACAAAATAATAAAATGTATGCATAAATGTTTGTATGAAGTCATGCAATACAGATCATTATTTTTATGAAAATAAATAATGTCGGTAAGCATTCATTGACTTACTCAGCAGTTACATGTTGCCAGACTCGCACAAAGATCGGTATATCAACCATTGATGCCACAGAAAGAAGCATATCAAATGAGTCATAAAGAACACAATTGAAGGCATGTCACCAGTATCCTATTGTAATGGGTATAGCTCCCCTAACATGCAATGTGAGACCTAAAAAGTGCCATATCTCCATTCTTTGCCTAATCCACTCCTGCCTGTCACAATTGTCTAACAATCAGACTTTTCCAGATTTAAACCCTAGCTGATCATGATCCACACTCTACAAAGCTGTGTAGTAATTGCATCTGCCACAGGAGATAGCAACGGAGGGTGGCATAAAGAACACAATTCAAGATGTGGGTTATGAAAGGCTTTTTATGCTCATTTATACAATGCAAAGTATTTTGTGTCATCACAAGGATGTAGCATACGTGTGATTTATCAGTATCATTGTTGGTTGACTAAGCCACTCTTGTCCACCCATATTGTTTTGCACACATGCATTCCCAGATTTGAACCACTGCTTATATGAGTCAATATTAACTGCATATAGCACAGGAGAACTCTCACCAAGTGTATCACAGATCACATGTATAACTGGCATGAAATCCCCAATGGGTTGAAACATCTCTGTTAGAACTAAAGCTGGACAGAAATAAATTGAAGCAGTGTAATATGTGCCACATGAGTACATTCACATCATGTTGTCCTTTGCTGGGGTTGAACAGATGGCTGTGTAATTTCATAATCTACTGAAGTGTGTATTAACCACACATTCCACAGATAATCTCTTACCAGAAATGTGAAACAGTACATAATTTAAGGCATGGCATCATCACTGTGGTGCAAAGAAGTTGTTTGAGCTAAATGTAATGGAGTAGCCCACTCAGAATGTAACTGTACACATTGAAACTGTGGTCGATGTAATTCATGCAGAGCAGTATGCTGGTGCACAAACACACACACACACACACACACACACACACACACACACACACACACACACACACACTACCTCTCAACTGTACAGATTGGGTGAAAAGGCATATGCCTTGATAAGCAGAAGTAACAGCAATATGTTGATCACAAGTAATTAAATACTGCTCAGGTAACTTATCCATCCTAAAAGAAAATGAAACAAACTAATGAAAAAGAAACACAAAGGCAATATACAAAGTGCACTCCGACAAAATCCAATAAAATAGTACAGTAATTTAATTAAGTAAAGTTAGCGCTTTCGTACAGGTTAGTGCCTGTACTTCTTCAGACAGAGAAATAAAAAAGAAGAACGAAGTTACCTAAATACTTTCCCCCAACAGGTAACCACACCTGCCAAAAGACACATGATCGATTAACTCCAAAACTTTTTCTGAAATTCATTCTTTAAAATTCATTCTTTAAAATAATACAATTAAAGAAATGACAACAATAAAATTCTCTTAATATGTCACTAATACACTTGAAAAATGTATGACAGTAAAAAATCTGTGATGAAAATCCTACCCTGAAAAGCAGTACATAGGTGCTTAAATAGATAAATCCTAATATACAAGTGTAAAATATGGTTGAATAAATAAGTATGTAAGAATGCATACCCTAAGATCTACAAATATTAAATCACATAAGAAATCACTTATGAACCATCATTTAAAATATGATATATTTATTACATACACCAGGAAAATTCTTATCTGAGTAAACTCCTTAGCTTCAAAATGCAGGCTATAGAGCATACATCATTAATACCTGCATACCTAATGGCATTGCACCTGAGTTACCATAAAAGCTCACACCTTTCCAACCATAATGAAATCAGGCCTCCCTTAATGGACCTGTTGACTTGCTCTATAACTCTACTAAGCCACTGTGGTGCAGCGACAGCGTTGTCACCTCACAGCAAGAGGTTCTCTCATTTGTTTCTCAGCTGGAGCGCCTTCTGTGCGGAGTCTGCATGCCCTCCCTGTGGTTGAGCGGTGTTCGAAAGACATGCATGAATGGGCGTGCCTTTGTTGAAGGTTGGGTGTCAGGCTGGCACCTCGGCACCATAAAAATCAACTGCCAATCATTAGCGGACTGGAGTTCCGCTGTGGCGACCCCTAACTGGGAAAAGCTGAAAGAAGAAGAAGAACAGCTTGCTCTATAACTCTAAAATCAAAATAATGGTCAGGATGGTTGGTTATATGTCTTGCTAAGGCATTTTCCACCTTCTTATTTTTGATGGCATATAGGTGTTCATACAATCTATCTCTTAATCTTCTGTCAGTCTTTCCGATATAGAAGACAGGACAAGTTTTACACTTGGCCAGGTATACTATACTTCTGGAATTACAATTGAACCTACCACTGGAATAAAATCTGTGTTCCCTAACTGTAAACATACTACCAGTGTCAATAAACCGACAGTAGGGTAGGTCTCACAACAAAACATTCCTTTTACCCTAGAATTAGATACCTTTTTAGCCTCTAACAAGGATTTCAAGTTATAGCCCCTTTTAAAAATGACTACCGGTTTAGTTGGTAAAATATTCCTAACATTGTCATCCTCTGTGATGAGATCCCAATTTTTATGCAACATACGTTTTAAAAGGAGGGCCTCATTGCTAAATTTTCCAATTTTCCTGCTGTATGTAATAAATATATCATATTTTAAATGATGGTTCATAAGTGATTTCTTATGTGATTTAATATTTGTAGATCTTAGGGTATGCATTCTTATATACTTATTTATTCAACCATATTTTAAACTTGTATATTTAGATTTATGTATTTAAGTACTTATGTACTGCTTTTCAGGGTAGGATTTTCATCACGGAAGTTTTACTGTCACACATTTTTCAAGTGTATTAGTGACATATTAAAATAATTTTATTTTTGTCATTTCTTTAATTGTATTATTTTAAAGAATTAATTTTAAAGAATGAATTTCAGAAAATGTTTTGGAGTTAACTGATCATGTGTCTTTTGGCAGGTTACCTGTTGGGGGAAGGTATTTAGGTAACTTGGTTCTTCTTTTTTATTTCTCTGTCTAAAGAAGTACAGGCACTGACCTGTACGAAAGCACTAACTTTACTTCATTAAATTACTGTACTATTTTATTGGATTTTGTCAGAGTGCACTTTGTCTATTGCCTTTGTGTTTCTTTTTCATTAACTTATCTATCCTGTCATTCATATACATTACAGTAGTGTGAGTGACATACAGCTGTTTCACAGTATGGTGTTTTGATGACAATCAAGCTTGAGAAACAGTAGATTGACAGTATCCCTGAGTGTTCATCTCAAGATGATTGCATGCAAATATCAATAATTGTAGTATCAGTTTCAATATTTCCTCATGTTTGGACAATGTGCACTGTAAATGCAAACAGACAGGTCAAAAATATGTCAGTTCACAGCTTAATACCACTGAGGAAGTACGTATGAAAAGGCCCCACACCATTGTACATCATTTGCTACTCAAAATGTCTTGGCATGTAGGCATAACTTTACATAAATGAGGTTTGGAACAGATCGATTTGTCCAGGGGCATCTTCAAGTGGAGTAAGATAAATAGAGTAGTAGGGATTGGGAGGATAGGGGGAGTATAGGGTTAAATAGGAATGAAAGATGTTTGGGAGGAAATGAGGCAAGGGTAGGGATTGGCTTAAAGGATGTTAGGCAAGTGTAAATGAGTAGGAGTCACATTTTTGGCTTGAACCTGCTGCCCGCCCTCCCTGCCTCCCCTTTTTATTAGTGGGAAAGGTGGTTATTTCCAGTTTGGGTAGGGCGGAGAACATGGGTAGGTTTGCCCTCTTCTGTTTCCCCTCTGATGTTGGATGGTCAATTCAATAAGTTGGAAAAGAAAGTGAACGGTTGCACTGCTCGATAAGTAAATAAGCAAGCAGAGGAAGCTGCTTATTTGGTTGGCGGTAATTCAATAAATGGTAGTGGAAGTGAGTGGTTATGCTACTTCATAAGTAAGAGAGTGGAAGTATTGGATGCTGCTTACTGATCAGGATGAGCGGGGTAACCCTGTCCCATGTTAATGTTACATGGATGTTATTTTCACCTGCATCATGTTTTGGTTGAAATTAATAAATATTGGTTAACAATTATGTATATGGAAATTTCAATAAAGGTTGTCAAATGTCATTTGGCGTGATGTGTTTCTTGAAGGGAACCGGGACAATGAAGTGTTCAGTGAATGTCACAGTTAACTCCACATATCTTGAGTACAGTAGTATATTCCAAAATACAGAAGTAATACAAGCCATTACTTTTACATTAAACAGCACTTTTATAAACAAAATGCAGTCTTTTCAAGTTTAACGCAGAAATGTTCATTACTAACCTATCATCTATTGATTAGAACTTCCTAAAAATCCACCACTTAGATGATGCTGTAAATGAATTGAATATAACTATCTTGAATAGCCTAAATACCCTTGCACCTCCTAGAAGGAAGAGACTAAAAACAAATAATGCAATTTGGCTTTCCAAAAAGAGTAGAACACTGATGCAGGATAGAGAAAAAGCATGGAAATAATGGCAAAACTATAAACCACTTCAGCATCTTGAAAACTTTAGAATGTTTTGCAATTACACTAAAACAAATTAATGAAGACAAAAAGCTATACTATACCACAATAACTTTCTGAATAATAGTAACACAATCCTAAAAATTCTGGACATCCATTAAAGAAATCTTACATACCATTCATAAGTTCAACACTAACCCCTCCCCTAGTAACTCATCACTTGAAACTGCAAGACAGTTCACCTCTCATTTCATAAATAGTATAGCATCTCTAACCAAAGTTTCCCTAATATCTAATCCTATCCCTACCCAGCAGCCACATACCAACAAATCCACTTTCACCTTTGAACCTGTCACCACATCCTACATAAAACTATTCTTAAACAAATATAATGTTAAAATTAGTATATAGGCAGTCCACGAACAAGGCAAATAACCGAAACTTTAGTAAAAAAGAGATAACACTGTTTTATTTAAAACAGTAAGCACTTTCACACAAAGCTTCATCAGACCATCAAGAGAATAAGGTGGTCATAATTCATTCATATGAGCACTTCGTGTGCCAATAGCTATGCCAACATGTTTATGGCTTTGTGGGAAGAGGAGAATTTGTTTAATATGGATTATTATGGTAGATATATAGTATTTTATCAATATTTTGTTGATGACCTCTTTTTTTTATGGACAGGAACATCTATGGAATTGGAGAGGTTTTTGACTATATTGAATGGGCACTATGACTATCTAAAATTCACTATGAATTTTTCTCGGTTTAGGATCGAATATTTGGATGTGTACATAGAGAGACTTACTAATGGATTAATTAATACAGGTGTCTATAGAAAACGTTGCTACAGGAACGTCCTGTTACATAGGAGCAGTATGCATCCCCAATATATTTTTAAGAATGTAACAACAGGACAAGGGATGAGAGTCCCAGACTAAATGCATCGGATGAAGGGTTCAATTATGAATTGGGAGAACTCAAAGATAGATTACCTTCTAGGGGCTATTGCCTGTCTGAGATAGAGAGAGATTTAAAGGGACTAGACCAACTTAGGTTGGATAGGGCTAGGCTTTAGTATTCAGCTAGGATTGATGCACGTGACCACTTAGTGGATCCAATACCTCAGACTAAAAATATCTACGTTCTTCACTTTAGACTCTAGGTTTATTATTGATATTATCAGAAGGAAATTGGTGTATTTTGATTACAGACCCAGATGTTAGAAGGATAGTAGGTGATGAACCTTCTTTTGTATTTAAGAATAAACATAACCTCAAAAGACTATTATGCTACCAAAAGGGCAAGCATGAATCTAATAATGATGCATCTGGTACCCATCCATGTGGCAATTGTAATTTTTGTAACTGCATTGACACTGAAAGGTTATTTATACACCCAGACATGGATCAGCGTTTCACCTTTAACATTGATGCCAACTGTATGACAACACATGTGGTTTATCTAGCAAGATGTACCACATGTGAGTCATTCTATGGTGACAAAACAGACCGATCACTTCAGGATAGGGTGAGAGAACATATATCTGGCATTAGGACTAAGTCCCTGACTAATGCACTATCTAAACATGTCCTGGCACAAGGTTGTAATCATAACTTTAAATTTACGGTGATAGATGAGATGACGCCAACTATATGTGAAGGTGATATAAGGAATTTAACCGAAAATAAAGAAGTTAAATGGATCATAAGGCTTAAAGTTGATAGGGGGAAGGGTTTGAGTGAAAGAGCATCCATAAAACCTATTCTAAAGCGGAGGAAACTCTCAGTTAAGTAATGGTGCACAAGGGATATATTGTGCATGTTAAATACAGTGTGTATATGTTATGAAATTAGTATTTATTAGATGTTTCATGTGTGTTCATATTTTTGTATACACATATGTATATATTTAGTTTTTTAATAATTAATGAAATTATAGTTAGGATATTTTTTCCTAAAGTAATTATTATATGGACTAGAATGTTTTTAACATATACATGGATTTATAGTACTAATTATGTATTTGAATTTATTTGTTTCTGTTGTTACTGCTAGGAGTTTATGTGACAGTTTTAATGTATTTGTAGTTTTGCTTTAAGTTATTAATTGAGCATTAAATGAATATGAACTGATTGGCCAATAGATGTTATTTAAATGAATTATGACCACCTTATTCTCTTGATGGTCTGATGAAGCTCTATGTGAAAGCACTTACTGTTTTAAATAAAACAGTGTTATCTCTTTTTTACTGAAGTTTTGGTTATTTGCCTTGTTCGTGGACTACCTTTATACTAATTTTAACATTATACTTGTTCTTTTTGGCTGACACCACATTTACCCCTTGTGGTGTGACTTTTGTATTTATTACTTTGTATTCTTAAACAGACTGTAACCATGGCCTACTTTAGATAATGACCTCCCCAAGTGAATACTTTAAAATAGCAGCCAATAGCATTAGGTACCTTATCTCAGTCCTTATAAATAGGTCAATCCAAGAATCCCACATTCCTTCTCTCTGGAAAAAGTCACACATTATGCCTCTGCACAAAAGAGGAAATTTAACAGACATTGCTGACATTAGACTTATAGCCATATTATCCTTATCTCCAAAATACTTGAAAAATGTATTCAAAAACAATTGCTAAACTATCTCCTACAGGAAGAACTCCTATTCCCCACATAACATGGCTTCCATCCTTCCCATAGTTCTAAAAATGTACCTCTAACCTAAAGCTTTTGACACAGTTTGTCACATCAAACTTCTTCTTCAGAAGTCCTTATCAGGTCTTTTTCAGTCCACCATTCTATGGCTCAAAAGCTAACTATCCAATAGATATCAGTCAATAAAATGGCACTTAATCCTCTCTCCACAACTCCCAGTCACCACCGATATACCACAAGGCTGTATCCTTGGTCCCCTCTTCTTTAATATGCTCAACAACCTCCTCCACACATCCACATAACAGGCTTCCCTAATACAGTACACAGATGACTCCATACTCATTTTCACATCTGACAATGTGGCACTCCTCAAAAAATATATTCAGGACGCTTTTATAACAACTGATTGATGGCTTTGTAACTCATAACTCATGCTCAACCCTAAAAAACAATTACTTTTTTCCTTAAATCCATCTACCATGAAAAAATAAAATTTAAAGTCCTTTTTCTTGGCAGTATAACCATTCAGTATAACCACTGAAGTCACTTCTCAGAGAAAATTATTAAGGATGCTATTGAATGATAATCTTAAATTCAACTTGCATATACAAAATTGCATAAGAAAAGCTCATCAAAAACTATAGATGGTTTATAGAGCCATAAAATTTCTTTTCAACACAACTAAGGCTAGACTTGCCACTACTTTGTCTCCTCTGTGCACTTCATAATGGCGCTCCCATTCCTACTAACTTTCATGGATCACAAAAATCAAAGCTTGAGCAATTCTATAACAAAGTCACTAAATTTGCAACCAAAAACCCTTTCAGAACCCACCACTATATTGCATTAAAAAGCCTAAATCAATTAAAACGACCCCATCAACTAACATATAGACAGCTTCTTACCATCTATAAAATTATCCAGAATCCACCTGATTGTCCAGCACTAAATAACATTCTGCACAATTATGTTCCTGCTCAGTCATTAGGATTAAATGACCAAAACCTCCTGTCTGACCACAAACCTATCAAATAGGTTCATAAGTTCATAAATAGGTACTAGGTTATTGGCCCTAGGGCCTATACAAGCCTAGCCAAAAAGGTAACCTGGCTTTCGCCACACAAGAAAATTATTTTCCTGTGCCCCTGTCAAGCAGAACCACAGAAGTGATCCCTGATGTGAATTTCTTATTACCCATCCAATCATCAAGATTTTTCTTGAAGAGTGCTAATGAGGAGCTCTGGTTGACATAAATAGGTAGTCTGTTCCAGAGTATGGGAAGTCTCTGGGACAGGAATCTATCCCTCCAGCATGTTCTGTTAATTGTGGTGACAAGGTTTAGGTCCCTAGAGTGTGTAGCTTGGAGGGACTGGGATTTCTTTAAGTTGAGCATGTCCAACAGCTCTGGGTTTGACATAGCTTTGTATGTTAGGCAGAGATCGCCTCTGAGTAGGCGATATGCGACGGAGTAAAGCTGGAGTGTTTTGAGTCGGTCTGCATAGGGCATCTGTTTGAGGCCAGTAATCCTCTTTGTGAGGTATTTCTGTAGCCTTTCCAGTTGTTGTAGATGTCTTGTGAGGTACATACCAAAAGGGGCGTTGTACTCTACAATGGGTCTAATGAGTGATGAGTAGAGGGGAACAATGACCTCTTTTTTTTTTGGATGAGAAACCTTTTGTGATGAGGTGTGCCACATAGAAGGATTTCCTGACCACTGTGGCGATGTGATTATCAAAGGAGAGACTGCTGTCCACTGTGTCCCAAGGTCTCTTATCACACTTTTGGTGTTAAGTAGACTACTGCCTATGTGGTAGTTCATGGGATAGTTCAAATCTGCTGGACATTGTCTGTACTCATACCATGTTGTTAAGGCCTGGAACTCCTTATCTCTATTAATCATATCAGTATCCTCCCTTCCACCCTTCAAAACTATTCTGAATGATTTCCTAGCCAAAGGCTGTCCCTGTTCTTGCTCAAAGATAAACTGTACCCCTAAATGTGAGCAAATCCCTATTCATTCCTTATATCTCCTTACTCTCTCTTCTTCACTCATTACCTTATGTCTATCAATTTCTCTCCCCTTGCTTTTTCTCTAAATATCCCGTAAGCCTGCTTTTCTCTCATTTTATATTGCAGTTCCTGTTTGTATTATACCAGCTTACCTTTATTTTCTCTACAAACTAGCTAAAATTTCACTAACTATTAAATCATTGTCATATAACTTGTATCCATTATTAACCAATGTTTTCATATTATGTCTAATTTGATATAATTATTTAAACTGTATTTGACCTTTGCATTATTTTTGAAAACTGCAACATTATTGTCCTTAAAATATTTTGTAATACCTTGGATCCTTTCTTCCCAGGCATCCTTTGAAAATGGGCTCCTACCCAGTTGGGCTTTCCTGGTAATCAAATGTCAATAACTAAATAAATAAGTAAGATAGTCATGTGAGCTTTGCACAAAAAACATATGTTTAAGCAGATTAGCGTGATAAGCAGCAGAGCTATTTGAATATGCATTGCTGCTCATCATGGTTGCATGTTTATAAGCACCTTTATGTTGCCAGCAGTGATGTCAGTGTCCAGGAAAGGGTAAAGGGAAGCACAAGCCCACAGCTTGCTTGTGAGAAAAACTATTCTGCAAACATGTGCGGACAGTAAGATGCAGTTAACGTTACATGGGGAGAATGCAAACAGAATAAAATGGTAGGACTACAGTCATAAGTAAGAGGGGAGGGTAAAAGGAGAAAATGTACTCTGATAATTCGGCCAAATGTGCTTAAGTCAAAAAAATGTAAACAGAAATCCTTCCATATTGATGTAATAATAAATTATCCTGTTCACAAATCTTGACCCATGCACATTCACGCATGCCCCTCTAAGCTGGTGATATGTGGTGATATCAGCCATAAATTTAAAGTGGTAATACAAAAAAATAAATAAATAATCAACAATAAATTGTGAATTAAAGGGGCCACTCGGGAATTCATGGCACCCGCATTATTTTGCCCTCAAAAATGGTAAATACAGAGGAATTCAGTACGGTTGAGAGGTGTGCTCTGCAGTGTGAAGAAAAGAATTACAGTAACATATAAATGTTTGGATGAAGATATGCAATATACATCATTATTATTTGGAAATTAAGTAATTCTTGTAAATAATCAATAACATATTTAACATGTGAATCTTGCCAGACTGAAACACATGCCAGAAACAATATCAGAAAGCATATCAATTTCTGATGCCACAGAAATAGGTATACTCTGTATGTCATGATGAACACACGTGAAGGACTTACAGCACTTTCTTATTGTAATGTGTATGGATCCCCTACCTTTGAGGGTAATGCCTTAAAAAGGTCACTTTCTGACTTCTTTGTATAAGCCACTCCTGAGTGATAAATATGTGACAGACAGATGTTACCAGGTTCAAACCCCTGCCTATCATAGTACACACCCTACAGAGATGTGTATTAACCATGTCGGACACAGGACACAACAATGGAGCTTGTCACAAATAACTGAAGTTAATGTGTGAAGTAAGAATATTTCAGAATGATTACAAGAAGGTAACTATGTTGATGTTCACACAATTGTAAGCAATGCAATCTCAGTATTTCTTAGCCAAGGAAGCTTTTTCTACTGTTTTGTACACATACTGTCCAAGAATTGAACTACTCTCAATCTGTGTAGATATGCTGTACAAGTCATTAATGAATACCTGTGCCACATGAGCACTGACATCATGACATTCGCAGAACAACTGTTTCATTGCCAGGAAATTACCAAATGTGTCTATATTTTTTTTTCTCCAAAGTAAAAAGTGAGAATAACAACTTCAAGAAATGTTGTTTGTGTAAAGTCAGTACATTCATATAATGTTGGCCAGTGCCGGAAATGAACAGCAAGCGATGCAAGTCCATTGACATGGAAATGAACAGCAAGCTATGTAACTCCATTGACAAATGACGTGTATGACCTACATGCAACACAGCTCTGAGTCTCCACTTACATGAAGTCATTACATCACATCATTATGTTGCAAACAATTTGTATCACATAAAAGAGCTGGAAGAAGCTTGTCCAATTGCAATTGTACACATAATAACATTTGTGGATGTCATTCATGCATAACTGTATAAGGGTACATGTTGTTTATAGTCACCTGATTATGTGATGACAGAAGCTACATGATATTGTAAAGAATGAATATACCACAGTGCAAGTGCTGCTGAAATTGTGAGATATTTGGTTAATTTGAAGCTGTGGCATCATATTATTGTGGAAGAGATATGTGTGCCTGCAATTTCTTTAAAAGACTGTTGCTGTATTTCTTTCTCTCACACAACATTGTCTGCTGCTAGGTATATCCAACAAGAGAAACCAGGAACCAGACAAGAGAAACTGACAGAGGTCCAGGGAGCACACAAGTTCAGTATAAACCACACAGCTAGTAGCAACCACTAATTAATCTTTGGTGGTTGCTACTAGCTGTGTGGTTTATACTGGACTTGCGTGCTCCCTGGACCTCCATCAGTGCTGCTTGGTATACCCAAACACATGTGATGAATAATGCAGTTGTCACTATGATGGGAGAATGACAATCATGTACAATGTGTGAATAATCAGGGATTTGAACACATGCCTTACTAAGGCAACAGCATGCATAATATTGTCTCATTTCCTCACACAACAGGAAAGCCTTACTAGTTCTGTTATTAAAGCCATATTTTATCCAGTGGTGCCATCATTATCTTATAAAGCATTTTTGTGTGAAAAATGAACAGAAGTTCTGGTAACAGGAAACCAGATATACATGTACACTGCAGACAGCTGGGTGACAGCATTTCTACTTGCATGCACATTCATAGTCATACTGACCCAAGTAAGTCTAAGGAGTAATGGCTGGATTTGAACTGACTGCCTATGATTAGAAGGTACAGAACACTGCCTGATTCACACTCGCTTCATGACAGGTCAGTTCACAACGTTGACAGTGCACATTTGAATGGATGACATCACAAATGTGTAATAATGTTCTTCTAAAAAAGAAAAGAAGGTGGTTGAAGAATAGAATAGCAATACTCAGCTGCACATATTGTATGCATTAGAAGCTTCCACTACACAGCATAACAGACAAACACACAGTCACAGTAGTCAATCACTGCTGGATTCAAACCTCCTACAAATTTAGTTATGCAGTTTAGACAGCACAGTATCAACAGCTAGTGCCACAGAATAAGTCATACTATAACTGTGATGTAGTTAATTTTTGAAAGCATGATATAACCATTGTGTTTCCAAAACTGGACATTGCCTGTGGGTAATAGAAATTTATAGAACAGCCCTCTGCCAGTGAAAATATGTCTCCTAGGTGGAACTTTACATCTGGGGTATTGTCACAGAGCCGATTGTACATGACGGTATACACATTCACATGAGTTAACCAAATCTGGATTTGAAACTCCTGCCTATTTATATGATCTAGAGAACACAGTATTAGTTGCAAGTGACACACAAGAAATCAGATTTCTATAGTAACAGAATGCACTTATGAAAAGAAGACCTCATCAGTATGTTGCAGAGAATATATATGGGTGGTAAAAGTGTGAAAGGCATGTGGGAGTCCTCTTCCAGGTTAAATTCTTCCCCTGAGTGGAAGTTAAAACAGCCAAGTCTGTTCAGGAAGCTATACATTCCTGACATTGAAGTAACACACATAAGATCACCACTCTGAGATTTAAACCTCCTTATCTAGTTAACCATTCTAGAGAACACAGTATTAGTTACAGTTCAACAGAAGAAGATCAACTCCTAAAAGGAGACAATGCAGTTTTAACAGGATTACCTCATCAGTGTGTTTCAGAGACGATGATTATGTTAAAAGTGGGACAAAGTGCAGATAGACGTTTTCAAAGTTAAATTTTTCTCCTGCGTGGAAGTGGACAGTATACATCTGTTTTTGAGACTTTACTTACTTGTCACTAGAAACTCAAAGACACACACACACACACACACACACACACACACACACTCAAGAGTGCACCACTGTAAGATTTGAATCACCTACCTGACTAGTTATACAGTCTAGAAAACACAGTATGAGTTGCAAACACCACCAGAGAAGTTTGACTTTTAAGGGGAGAGGGAGGGAGAGAGAAAGAGAGAGAGAGAGAGAGAGAGAGAGTGCAGGTTTGACAGGATGGCCTCGTCGGATATTGCAGAGAATATTTTCTTATATAAGTGTGTTAAAGTGCAGAAGGAGATGTGACCAAAGTTAAATTATTTTCGTGAGTGGAAGTAGAAACTGCACATTTGTCATGAAGACTTTATTTAACTACCAATAGAACCATGCACAAGTTCATCACTGTGAGGTTTGAACCACCTACATAGTCAGTTATACAATTGAGATAACACAGTATTAGCCACACGTACCATGAGACAAATTTAATTCTTAAGGGGACAAGATTACCTCATTATTTTATTATGTTAAAAGTTGGATAAAGTGCAGAAAGAGATGTGCTCAAAATTAAATTATTCTCCTGTGTGGAAGTGGACACAGAACATCTGTTGCAGAGGTTTTTCTTAACCATTACTAGACCCACACACACACACACACACACACACACACACACACACACACACACACACACACACACACACACACACACACACACACACGTTCATCCCTGTGAAGTTCAGACCACCTACCTAATTAGTTACATAATCTACAAAATGCAGTATTAACTGCAAACACCACAAGAGAAGTCTGACTCTTAAGGGGAGAGATTGTAGTTTTGACAGAATTACCTCATAAGTGAGTTGCAGAGATGTTTGTGTTAAAAGTGGAGCAAAGTACAGAGGGAGATGTGTCCAAAGTTAATTTCTTCTCCTGTGTGGAAGTGGACACAGCACATCTGTTGTAGAGGCTGTGACTAGAACCACACAGACAAGTTAATTGCTTTCAAAACTGAATCACCTACCTAACTAGTTATGCAATCTGAAGAACACAACATGAATTGGAAGTGTCAAAGGAGAAGTCTAACAATAGTGATGTGAAAGTGCACATTTTTGTAAGTGTTACAGCTTCACTGTTTGCAGCATCAGCTACTGTGCATCACAGGCCTGCATAACAGCATTGTGTTTGTCCCATTTAATTACATTCTTTTCTGCAGCATATATCTACTGTCATTCATGTACACTGTGTTACTGTGAGTGACATGTACCTGTTTCACAGTATGCGGTGTCAGTTACAATTGCAATTGTAAAACAGTGGATTTTCAAGGAAACTTTCCTGACAGTTCTTATGATAGGTTCCTAGGTGTTTACTAGGCTAGCAACCACAAGGACCTTTTTAAGCCTAGCCATGCATCCTAAATCTCTGACAAGTTCTGACACCCTTGATAAGTGTAAGCATGGGAGATGAACCATTTACAGGTTACCTGTTTGCATTAGAGACATAGGTGTCAAACCAGGTATGAATTTCCAGTTCCCCATCCAATTGTCCAAGTTGCACTTAAATTGGGTTAGGGAGGAACTCTGCTTCACATGGATGGGGAACCTGTTCCATAGATGGGGTAGTCTCTGGGATACATACCTATCTCTCCAGCAGGTCCTGCTTATATCACAGGCAAGGTTTAAGTCTTTAGAATGGTTAATTCTAGTACTGTTTGTTTTCTGGATATGCAGGAGGTCCATCAGAGTGGAATCTGACAATGCCCTGTATGCTAGGTATAAATCTCCCCTCAAAAGCCTGTAGGAGACAGAATACAGGGATAATGCCTTGAGGTGGTCAACATAGGACATATTACTTATGTATTCTTCTGTATTCTGTATTCTGTATTATTCTGTATTATTGTGATGATGATTGCCTGGAAATAGTAACCATTTATTGCATCATTGTCAGGTGTCTTGCTCATGCTTTTACAATGTGCATTGACAATATAAGCAGATATTTCTGAATAACAGTGATGGATTATGTATGAAATGGTTATACACCACTGTAACATGGTTGAAAGTATAATCATTGCAGTGTAGACATACATTAACAGACTGAATTAACAGAGTCAACATCAGTCTGAAAATCATATACCTTGCTTTCAAAATTTCATTAACACATACAGAAGTTGTACAACCTACTCACATAATTGTTTTGTTTATACTTTTTACCTCTCTCCGTGAAGTGCTCCTCTGGCAAACTCATTTGCTCAGTTGATGGCGAAGTATTAGTGCATGCATAATCATATCTTGAGGTGCTGAACTTATAATGGACAGTGGTAGTCAGTGCTGACCTTAGACTCGCTCTGCTAATAATGCTTATCTATCCAAGGATATTTGGGGGTAACTCGGGTATAATATGGCCAAGACTGTAAGGGTAACTTAGGTATAACATAGCTACACTTATAAGGGCTCTAGGGATGTTAGTCTGCTAACCTATGCAGCTATAGTGGGAATTAGCAATAATATATGGTGCTTTGTGCCGACCTTCATGCAGTATTCACTATACACATACAACCATATCTAACTCTGATGGAATACAGAATAGATATTTGTTATGCTCATGTTTCATGTGTTGTGATTTGCACATTTGTCATGCCAGTTGCAGTTCTTCAATCCTTATATGTATGTGACAGGTAAATTATGAAACACCATGGAATACAGCATGTTACTGCTGGTGGAAACCTACCATATGGAAACATCTTTGAATCAAGGATGTTTATTTGATGACACAGAAGGGGTGGGAAGAGGGGAACATTTGGAGACTGTGATATACATGTAGACATACCAAGAAATTAGACTGCATTCATTTCTTTACATATTTATGTTGTGTTACTCTTCAGTTTGTCATCATAATTATTCAGGCAAGGTCTGTATAAGGCAGTGTTCCCAATAGGCAGCAAGTACATTAATACACCAA
Source organism: Protopterus annectens (assembly GCF_019279795.1). NCBI lineage: Eukaryota > Metazoa > Chordata > Ceratodontiformes > Protopteridae > Protopterus > Protopterus annectens. The sequence continues at coordinate 1,490,772,585 of NC_056737.1, read as the reverse complement.
CAGGATAATGATGTGTTAAGATAATGTGTAGCCAACACTTGCACACAAAGGAATCATACAAAACATTCAAGAACACTTTGGCATCCATCTGGACTTGAACCTTGACAGTATTTCAAAACAAAGTTACAGATGTGGCATTATCTAATCACATCACATAGGAACTTCTTCACAAATTTCAAATATGACAACAGGTTGAAGCAAAGGAGATTATGTGTATTACTCTTCATTGCACTCATGACAATTGTAAGATCCCATAATGTGTATATGACAGCCATTTGCATTATAAATATGAAACAATAAAAATGATGATACACAGAGATAAAGAATGTTATATTTTTCTGTGCCGTTTTTAATATCTTTGTGATATGTTACTGTTATGCTTTCCATGGTATGTAATCTGTCATGTTATGTACAACCACTTGTTTCCAACAGAGAGCAAGCAATAGTAATACAAATATTAAATTAAATATGACTTTCACATATTCCTGGATTCAAAGCCTTGACACTATGCAAAAGGCATGTTAGTCATGTCATGTGAGTTATGTCAACATACCACACATAAATATCACTTCACAACCTTCATTTTACTGATTTGAAGGGACAGCCACAAAACAATAAGGTGATTGAGAATATAGACATCAGCCTTCATCACAGTAATGACAATTTCAACATTACACAAGGTGCATATTATTGCCAGCATCCAATGCTGAACAGAGATGTGTTATGTTAAGGTGTTATGTGTCATGATTTACACATTTTTCATGAAGCCAGTATTTTCTGGGCAGCATGCTTCCTAACAAGTTTGCAACTGTAACATCAGACTGATGACACAGAAGGTGTAAGAGACATATATAGTTGGAGGCGGACACAGAGAACAAGTAAATTATGACAGGAACAGGATAATGGTAGCTCAAGACAATACATAGGCAACAGGTACACATAAAATAATGAAAATAGTTTGACATATGCCCAGATTAGAACCCTTGAAAGTATGCAAAAATTAGGCTATAGAACTAAGCATTATTTAAGCACACCACAAAGTTAATCGTATTTTACTCAATTTAAAACACATAGTTGAAAGGACTGTGACAACTTACTGAAGAAGAACTGGTGAAGAGACAAAGAAAGACAGAGAGGAATGGAGAAAGAAATACCAAATGTTTTGCTTACAGTGCATTTAGGACCATCTTTATGGTGTGTTACTCTTAGTTGTTTTCTCCTTATTAAACTGACATGCTCTGTACAATAACATGCTTCCTCTAAGAAGCTAGCAGGAATAGGATAGTAGAAACAAGATAAGACATAAGCAGGACAAGGGGGGGTTTACTAAGTTTTCCTGCTGGGGATGGAATGTTTTTTAAATGATTTCTTGCTGCAATATTAAAATGCTAAGTTAATGACATTGTAACTTGAGATAATTACAAATGTTTGCAGTTAAACATATGGTAGGAATATAAAATTACATTAAATAATAATTTGAAATACAGATGTAATTGAACCCTTGACACTATGCAAAAGCATCAGTCTACCGACAGGAGAAACATCCCAATACACTAGATAGGAACTTCTGGTTTATTACATTTGGCAACTTAAGAACTCTTAGAGTAACTGTTTCAAAGCAAGGCCTTTGCTCTGTACTCCTATAGTGCACATTAGAGTTAAGTGAATGTTGCATTTGTGGCTGAAGTTAAAATCTTCATCCTTTGCCACAGGACGTTAAATGCTGTTCACATCCCTCAACACTGGTGCATGATGTCATCCTCTGAGCAAATGCTGACAACAAAAAGTGAAGGCTTTTTGATGGGCCTTTTCTGAACATGTGTGGTGCATGTAATTCTATTTTTTTGACCAGATTAAACTTGTGGAAAAGAGGTTGATAGGACAGTGGTGAAAAAGGGAAGGGCGAAGGGAAGCAGATGGTAGGGCACAGGGGAAAGTATACAGGAATTTGCAAAATGTTAGGAGAACACCATAGCTATCATCTTCTTCACAACATAAATATAGAATTGTACACAGAATTTCATGACTTTGAAGAGTCATCACACAAGGAATGGGTGACAACAGAATAATTTTCTATAGCCAACTGGACCAAATCAGGCATGTCAAGATGAAACACAGGCAAAGTGGAGAACTATGTATGGGGCATAATTTTATTTTGTGGGACACGTGCCTTTATTTTACTTTTTAGAGGGAGAGGAATGCTGAGGAAGGTGTTTAGGAATGAGAGGGTCAAGTAAGTAGGGTCCATTAGGAAGCAAGTGCAGACATACATGACATGCAAGACAGACAGGGATGGTAATGGATGCAAAAGGTTTGGGAGCCACCATAACTGGTGATAGTTAGGGGACATCAGAGGTGCATCCACATTCACCTTGAGAACAGTGAGAATCTACTCCATGCCCTCTGAACTGCCATCACTGTCTCCTGTGCCAGTTGTCTAGGTCAGTGCCAAACATGGCATTATGTGACAATACAGCACCAATTTGGGCACTGAGGACCATTTCCTTTATGCCTTTCAACAGCCCTGTCATCTCCTGATGAGTGACAAAATCATCATCTCTATTACTACTGCTCCCAGTGTGTACCACTGTACCAGCAGCTGCAGCAGATCTTCCTCACACAGGTGGAGCAAGTAGGACAAAACGTGCATAGTCAAGACTGGTGGGTTGTGACTGAGATGAACTGGCTGCCTGTGTTGCCAGTGGTGATACTGCTGCAGCCACCTCTGGAGGTATGGAGAGCCAAACCACAATATTTGGTCTTGATCCCTGTGCTGATGGTATTTTTTTTTTTACTGTAATGTGTTAAAATAATATATATATATATATATATATATATATATATATATATATATATATATATATATATATATATATATATATATATAAATAAAACACACCAAAACGATAGACCAGGACCACTACATTATAAACATTATTGAAATTGTAATGAAAACAAAATAAAGTCTGGGTAATACTTTCAGCATCATCATTTATTCAGGCAAATGAAACTCTGACAAAAGCCCATGGCTGACAAACAGTCACAGCAACAAGAAACTCCAAACCGGTTTCATCCCCTGGTGTCTTCAGTGGAATAATACAGTCCCTTGCAATACATACATGTATATACCCATTTCTTAAAGACACAGGGTGAAATCAACTTTCATTAAACAATATATATTAAATACATTCCCCTTCAGTTTTTGATGTCTGCCTTGCAAATGGATCCATCCACTATTAAACTCAAATAAGTCTCAACAAAAACATGAAGAGTAACATGTCACAAGCACTTAACATGATTATAAATGTTCATTCAACCCAGGTTTATACTATGCCCCCAGATTTATAATCCAAAGCCTTTCTTTCTTATCTAAAAAAGTGTGTTTTTGAACTTCAGACAAATATGTGTTCCATATAGAATCTATGCCCACAAATACAGTTTTAGCACATATATGTTCACTTTTATGTTTAAATAAGGCACTCCTCGTATGTTGACATCTCATGTCAATTAAATGTACTGCTACCCTGCTTTTAAATGAATGTGATGTCTGCCCTACATAAAAGGCTCCGCATTGGCATATGGCTGTGTAAATTATACATTCACTGTGGCATGTTATTAATTTCTTAATCTCAAATACCTTAGTTTATAGATGTAAATGATTTTGATGTCAAAATCACCTTACAATATGTACAATTTACACAAGGGTTACTACCTCTGATTGTATTCTGCTCACATTTATCATCTGTATTCATCTTTTTGAACCAAGACAAAGATTTCCCCAATATTTCTACCCCGTTTGTATCCATAATACATTTCCGTATACATAATAATTTCTGTAATGTATATAATATAGTGGTGCTGGACTATCATTTTGGTGTGTTACATGTTGGTACAGTCCGAGCACACAGTGGGCCTACGTGCACCAGAAGCTTGTTGGGGTGAATATATATATATATATATATATATATATATATGTGTATGTGTATATATATATATATATATATATATATATATATATATATATATATATATGTATGTATATATATGTATGTATATATAAACCCCCAAAATATATATAGAGAGACGGGGGGTAGGGAGACAAAAATTATACCAATGGCATGTCAAATTACGTCTTTATTTCAATATATAGACCAATGTGAGGAATAAATATGTGCACCTTTGTCACATCCAGATAGTATGGGAAGGATTAATGTGTCATAAAATCCATAATAGTGGTATGCTATGACAAATAGAATCATATATTTGACTATGCCATATCAAAAATATGCTTTCAAAGTTAATAACTGCATTTTCAAATATTAAATTGTTAATGTCAGGCTGTATTGCAGTTAATATCTTATCATAATATAATGTAAAAAAAAATCTAATGTCTGTTTCTAGATAATGAACCCCCATACAACTGCACTAATGTACTCTTTGCCTAACGCAATAACCAAGAGCTATTGGAACAGGTAAAAGATAGACTTGGAATAAAAGTTAATGTATGCCTCCTCAAGATGACATTCAATGATGGACTAAAAATACTTCTCTGTCTTGAATTCAGATCTGATGCATACTTACCCAGTGTCCCTCTGAGATAATTTAGTCTCTCCTGATGTGCATTATGTTTTATTGCTGCAGCTGTATAGAACAGAAATGAAAAAGGTATATGAAAGCATAATGAATAACCGTGTTGGCTGGCTAATTAATGCCATATCATAGACAGTTGATGAGTCAGCATACTTACACCACTGAATGGTGTTTTCGGTTCTGGCTTGTTTCTCTTCATGTCACTGTAGTGGTGACAACATTGCTTTCCAGGGCGTGGGATGCCAGTTGCACTTGAGACAGCCTTGGCCAAACTATTCCAAACCTTAGCCTAATACTGAGATCTGATATAATCTGCCTGCAGCAGCCTCCATCTGTAGTGTTTCACAAGGAGTGTCACACAAATCCTGGACTCCTTAACACCCCACCTTTGTGCTCTAAAAGGAAAACCGGCACTATCTTTATCAGCCACGTCTGCAAAAGTCAAGCTAGAAATAAGTCTGTACACATTGTCAAATTCCTGCTTGCTGACCCTTATAGAAAATTGGATAAAATCTAGGTAAAACTGGCTAGGTTTGTAAAAACGCTTAACTGTTAGCCTAGTAATCTCCTATGAACCTATGAACCTATAAATATGTGTCTGAATTGAAGCCCAATTCATATCTCATGTGTAAGAGCTTGTTCGCAAAGACGTACAGCCTTGCCGGCTTCATTTCCACAAATCAAAAACACAGCAATGGATTGACAGATACATTGGCCTTGAGTATGTCAAAAAGCACAGAAGATGAGAAATATGGAAGTGATATTTGGCCATGTGTGATGCTCATACTATTGACTATTGACACATGTTTCAGTGTTAAACACTGAAATGCTTTATGGTGTTTATTTTAATCATAGTTTAGTGTAGGAAAAATTGTAATGGAAAATGGTGACATCATGAGCTGTTGGGACTTACACAATAGTAAGACTGAGTAGTACCCCATGGGAATTGACTCATGGAAAAAAAAAAAAGAAAAATCTTAAACTTTGCTGATTAATTAGCAGTGCCACAGAATGATTTACCTTTTGACGTGCTAATTAGAAGTTTTCTAATTGAGGCTGTATTTCTATATGAAGAACTTGTATTTGTAAATATATTTCATTTGCATGTGTTTGCATAACTTGAGTAATACATAGTGGGTAAGGTTACAGACATGCATCACAAGGCATACTGCCATAAACATGCACTTATGGTATGTGATAACACATAACCAGTGGCGGATTTAGGCATGGGCGCAGGGGCGCGTGCCGGTCCCTTTTTAGACTTGCATTTCAAAAAAAAAGTTTTACAGAGAATCCTGTCATCGACGCGCCTAATACTGTACATCAAAGATGTGATTGGAGGTTGCAGTCAGATGACTTTTTTCTAAAACGATCCTCTACTGCATCTCCATTGTAATTTAGGCACATTGGTGAAAGCTGTGATAATCGTTAAAAGTTTATTTAGTTAACCTTTTGTCTATTCAAGACAATTTAAAACCAGCCAGACAAAGACATTGAAACTGCTCTTCCAGTGTGAGTGATCTGCATTGAGGTAAATTTGCTAATTTTCATTGAAATACCCATTTAATTTAATTATATTCAAGGCGGCAAAGAAGTGGCACAGCTGAGAGAGTAAAAACAAATAAGAAAAATAAATAAGCGTATAGTAAGTTACAGTATGGTAAAATGTGTTACTTTGCATTAATAAGAGGTTCATTTCCTGAATTAATATGATTCGGTTTTATTTTTAATATGGATAACACTCACAAACTATTATCCAGATAAAACCAACGAAACAACGAAGCACAGGAGACCAAAGTACCCTCGAAGGTCCAACAATAACGTATCTTCTTAATGCAAAATTTTGCGTTAAGAAGATACGTTATTGTTGGACTTTCGAGGGTACTTTGGTCTCCTGTGCTTCGTTGTTTCATTAATATGGATAACAGTTAAAAACTCATCACAATGAATGTATGACAGGGCCTTTAATTGTGGAACCGCGAGAAATGCGGACGTTTTAAGACTCAAAATGAGGAACATTCCTCCTATTGAGGTGCATTTGAGAGGTATGTTTACTGATGCCAAACTGTTGCAAAGAACGGAAAAAGAGAGGGAAGGTTCTTCTAGGGGGATATTGTACTCCTTCAGTGTTTTCAGTCGTCTGTATGACACACCATGCCTTTCAACTGAACTGCCCCCTAATTGTGCTGATATCCCTAATCCTGACTCATATTTTTGCCCTGTCCCCAGTAACATTTTTTTTTTTTATTTTCTGGGAAATCTCTGTGAATAATGCCAGATGTTTGAACTTCAGTCCAGTTATTTATTATTCAGAAATTTCACCTTGATACAAAATCTGATGTTCATATTATTTTAAGCGAATTAAAATAATACTTAAAAATTGTCGCTGAGTTTGGATTTTGGCCCCCATTATTTTTGTTTTGTCTAGAATTACCGAACAAATAATTTGAGACTGCTTTAAATAATTCGTACGGTATACTGCTTCTCTTAATGGAAAATGCCTGAAAGTCCCGGCTTCCACTCCTCTAATGGAGCACAGGCAGGCATCAAGGTTTCATTTTACACAATTGTTTAAACACTTGGCAGTTGTTAGGTAATTTTGATGAGAGAATGGAACATTTGGCGATGTACAGCACCAGCATTTATTTCTCAAAAGGTTTTTTAATCTCTAGCCGAGGAACTGAGAAATGGCCAATTGGATCAGTTGTGGTCTACCCTAGTTAACAAAGAAAAATAAATACATTTTAGGGACTTCCATAACTTTTGGCTTGAAAGTTTTGCTCGTCCATTCTAAACTGGAATTTTGTTTATAAATTGATGATGGATTACACGCAGTAAATATTAATAATCATCAGTAAATAATTGTAATCAAAGTTACAACTTTCTTTTACTTCAGAAAACATACATACCGTCTTTTTCTATGAACATTTTAAGATAATAATACAGTATCTAAAACTGCTTTAATGGGAGGGGGTATGTTGCTTTGTCCCCATTTTAGATGGAAAAGATCGTGAACTAAGAGGGTTACCACCTGTTCCTGCGAGGGACAGCTCATTTTTTTGGCAATTGTGCCCTGTGAAAAAAACTAAAAAAATTGCAAATGTCCTCAGATTTTAGGGCAAACAATATTTCCTAAGTTTTCCTTAACAGTTGTATAAATCAATTATTTTGTATCTGAAACACATAAATGTTTTATGAAATAGCATAAATCAAATGTTACAATAACAAGCTTTTATTTGGGCAAAAGGGTGAAGTTACTCTGCACTGGCTGTGGGTATATTGTCCTGCAAAATCTCAAGTTTCTACAAAAAATGTCCAACTTGGGGTATATGAAAAGGTGACAACCCTAAGAACTAACAGTAACAACCTATTTTTTTATTCTGTTTAATACTTTTGCACTGTACTTCTGGTAAACTATACAATGGCGCAACAGTTGGTGTTGACGCCTCATCGCTTTATTCTCATCTTTGACGCCATCTCTGCGGATTCTCGTCTGGGAGCAGCTGGCACACCGCAAGTATGCCAAGGCACATTTTTGGACTAATTTATTTTATGTGATGAGATGTGTTATAATTTAAACTATAACGTCCCATTATTTACCATTATTTCAGTTTTCACATTCTATAGTTAAACAGACGCATTACCCGATGAATAGACATTCTTTAAGGGTGGTTTTTTTTTCTAGATTTTTAGGTATTTAGAAAATGAATTGTGCAGAATGTGGACAACTATTCTTGGTGGTGGTGGGGCAACTACTTTCTGGAGGTTGGTGTGCACTTACGATGATACTGTTTGTGCCCGATTACCTCCTTGTGTTGGCATAACTGGGAACTTTGGTTTGACACTGTGAATGAAGATCCTGTGAACTGCTATTTGTTGTCGTGGGTGGTGGCTACCTTCCACTTTAGGACTGGAAGAGCCCGAATTGCAATCATTGGAGAGCTAGTCTGTGCTTGCGCGCGTGTCCCAACCCCCACCACTGACTGGCATCCTGTCCGGCAGACTGGCAGTACTTTCCTGATTCCTGCATGCTGAATCCTTTACGAGGATAGACTCTTTCTGACCCGCGATTCTAAATTAGTAATCGGAGAATGAATAGATGTATTTTTGGATCCTCCTAGTTCTTCAGAAGAGCTAACAATGGGAACATTTGGTAGTACTACGTTTGTCCGTTTTTAAATAATTCTTTTACATAACTAATTGATTAATTGGTTGTTATGGTGTGTTGCTATTTAAACCATATGAAAATGTGTTTCAAACAGTTTGAAAAAGTTTGGCAGGCGCTAAATGAAAGCGCTTATTTATTTGTCTTTCACTCGTATTTTGTGCAATAAAGCTTCTAATATACAACGCTGGATTTCACACGCTATTTTCTTCAACTAGCTACGTGTCAGCACCTTGTTCCTGCACTTTGGTTGCTCAAGTTTTTGACAGTTGAGAGAGTGCTGCATTTGGTGCACTTATAGCATAATTATCATGCAGAGTCTCTGTTTTGATTTCGCAGTATTGTTTTTTTTCGTTCTTGTTTCTTTAGAAATTTGTCCCTGATTGGTTGAGAATTATGCTTCCCTCGGCAGAGATGCATGCTTTTCATTGCAATATTATATGAATTATATGGTGATGTTGCAATAACTCAATATGTGTTCATATTTTTTATATTTGTTGTTCTGATCAAAATCAGCAGGTATACTTTTAGGGAGCTCCTTTCAAATGGCAGTTTGATCTAATTGTCATGATAAGAGTAGACAAAAACTAAGCAAAATGCTGAAAATCTAGAAGTGAATGAAATCATTTGTGATGCTTCCAGAAATCCTGAGTAAACACAGAAGATTTATAAAAAAAAAAAGGTAAAATTCTTGACATGCTTTCACTGAGGATGTTACCTTCTTGAAATAAACACCAGTAGGATGGAAGTGCATGTTAGGAAAGCTGGATGTTTATGCTCCAAGAAGATGAAAAATGTCTTGCTTGGTGTATAGCAAGACGAAATCTACCTGGAGAGGAGAATGACTTTTAAAAAGAAAACTGACTTCTGGGAAAATGGGGCAAGAAAAGAAAATACGAGATTCATACGGATAAGAGAAACTCTGTATCGAAAACTTCAGAAGTAGGGTTACCACTTACATACAAACAAGCATACATATATTTCAGGCGCAGACAATAATGCTGTTGTAGCCTGCCAATATACCAAAACAGCTGCTCTTAAAAACATCGAGACTAGTGCTTACTATGTAATTTGGTCATCTATTCAATGCATCAGCTACTCTTCTAGAGAACCAGTTAGTACACTTCTCATTCCTATAGAATCTTCTACATAGGTTGCCTATGATTCTCTACTATTTTTGATAACCCCAACCATTTCCAGAAGAAGTTGTCTCTAAATACCCTGTATACCTGAATAAGGTCACCTCTTATATATCTGTATGAGACCTTGTACATATTTAAATATTTTAGTCTTTCATAATAACTTAAATTTTCTAATCCACTGATGCCTCTGGTATATTTCTGCTGTACTCTTTCAAATTTACTCTGCTTGTTTTCTTATAAAGTTTTCATATTGTTATTTAATATTCAAGTTTGGGTCTAATGAAACAAACAATGATTTCATCATTTCTGGCTTTTTAGTTTCATGAGTTCAAAGGAGATTACTAGGCTAATGACTTAAGAGCACTTACAAGCATAGCCAATATAACCTGATTTTACCCAATATATGGACCCTAGACACAAGAGGATGGCATGGATTTATGCCAATGCCTTGAGTATCTTACAGGTTGCCTCTGTCCACAGCTGACATAGGCACTATCACAGATGTGATTTTACGAGCCCCCATCCATTGAGCCAAATTGCATTGGAAGAAGGACAGAGAAGGGCTCTGCTTATTGTGAATAGGAAGCCTGTTCCAAAGAAGGGCATGTTTTGTTTGAGTAGCTAAGTTTAACTACCTTGATCAGGTAGCCCTCATGCTGTTTGACTTGTATATGTATAGCAGCTTCATCAGGGTTGGATTTATGAGTGCCTTGTAGGTTAGGCATAGTTTACCCCTTAATAGTCAGTAGGAGACAGAGTAAAGGGATAAAGTTTTTAATCTATCCACATATGACATCTTTTTATACAACCTATAATTCTATAACTATCATTAAAAAAATGGTTGATACAATTAGAATAACCCAAAGCTGAAGCTACCCATATACATATGAAGGGATGAAACTTGTAAGCTGTAGACTGAATAATCTGTGAACTGTTCATTATGTATAAGTGTTTTATATAGTTCGTCTCACTGGTGAGTTTGAATCTCAGTTTCAGTGTTTAAACCTGTAGAACCTAATGACATCAGGTTACATTGGCAGATATTTTCTTTAATCAAATAGATCAGTCTTTATTTAAAAACAACAATCTACAATTCTTGGCATCTATCTTTGTGCATTTTCATCTTTCATAATCATTTTCAGAGTCTTTTAACACTACATAGATGTGTATGCCACGTTGTTCATTTTCTTTGTTGCTTTTAAAGAAGATTCAGTTCTCTTTTCTAGCCTTTCTTTTACTAGTTTACTTGCCAGTTAAACTGTTTACAAACCTCTGCCTTTTTCTTTATACTGTCCTCTCTCTTTCTCTTATCTGCTCAGTCATTTGTTAACAGTTTTTACAGACTGGGGCCTGTGTGGATTTCTGTTGTCTTGTAATCCCCTTTTTTTCTAGCTGGAAGTAATAGTATACACAACAGTAAGTAGAGTGAACTTGGAACTCTTCTTCATTTCCTCGATTGTCAAAATCTGCAGTTACAACTATTTATTGAGTTTCTTTACATCTTTTAGCTCATTTTTCAAATGCTGCAATACCTAGTTGGTCCAGAAAATGTGCATCCAATCCCTGCGTACCTCTCCCCTATATAGCTAGCATGTTTAGTTTACCATAGGGAACATTCTATTTTGTTTTGCTGGTATAAAAACACTTTTATGCTGAAGCTTCCAAGTTTCCAATTTCCAGACATTGTGGTTATTTTTGACATAGTGCATACCAGTTTTCACCCTTTTTGACTTTTGTACAGTAGTTTTCAGAATGACTGCATACTACATTTCTACAGCATTGTATAGGTTTTGGAAATAACTTGCCCTTACCCTTTAGCTAGTGTAATTTTGGTAATGCATTTAATCAGGTAATCTTCCAGTTTTCATTATTCCTTGCACCACAGGGTAGTATTCCAACTGACTCCTGTTGAAGCTGAGTTCTCCTTTTAGTCTGTCCTCCTATGAGAACTTCTCGTTTACTACTATTTTTTCCTCACTACCTTAACTTGCTGTCCTTGTTTTGCCAATTCCATAACACAGTTTCCATCCCGTTATCTGTTTTACTTCTCTCCCCATTGGCAATAAATCTAGCTTTCCACCCCTTAGTCACAAAGTTGCAGACACTTCACCTCCACTCTGTATTCTGTTTTTGGGTTATCTAGAAAGAAGTTTTGAGCTCTTTTTTTTACTCAACCAAACTTTCTTTAGGTAACTTACAGTTTGCTTTGAAAGTTCTTTCTTGACTCCTTGCATTGTTCATGAGACTGAGGACCTCAGTCTCCTTACCCATTTTTATAGTGTGATCATAACTACAAATTGCATTGGAAACATTCCAGGCACTTTCTTGCATTTTTTTTGCCTTTGCAAAATCTATGCTCTTGGTCAGCTAGGTATTTAGTGTTGTGCCGTAGTTTGCTTTTGCTAGACTGTCTTTAGTACTCATTGCTAAGTAAATTTTTTGCAGGTGAACGTCAAGTCTGCATATGGTGCTTTGATCTAGACCAATGACATTTCACCAGTGAGCTGGTTAAATTATTACAAAGCTGCTGTTAGCATGTGGCATGTTTTTCTTCCAAACAAACATTTTTCCTGATTCCATCATAAAACAAGTCAAGGTATTTTTTTCCCTTGAGCTGAAGAGGGACTGTGCAGGTTAGAGTTTTTTTTTTCAATGATTGCCTAAAGCCTAAGACATTTTTATGGCATTTTAGATGCAGGGGTGTTCTGACAATCTCCAGGATGCCTTTAATTTTACTGTTGCAATATTCTTAACATAAGGGATTGCCTGCCAAGGGTATCCCAAAATCCGGCCAGTATACCAAAGCCTTTTACTACCCAAGGTATGCCGCACATATGCTCCTCACATACGTAGGACATAAAAGTGACCTTGTACCATCCTCAGAACTTCTCTGCCAGCAGTCTGAATGCTATCTTCAATCGTCTGTCTGTTTGCCCAAGTTGTTTGGTGTTGTTTCCTGATATATCAAGGTGTTTAGATAAGTGCCGTATTGGGGCTTTCTTTTCTTATTTTCTGCTGCTTTTTTTCTGGGGTTTCTACATGTCATCCAGAAAAGGCAAATGTCAGTGTGGAAGACAAATTCCACATAAAGATAGTGCCGAAGACTTTATAAAGTCATAATTCCTCTCTTGTTATTTAGATGGAAAGTCAGCGTCTCAAACTTTTAGCGAACGACGCTATGGAGGCATCTTCTAGGCCTGGCATTGAGTCTTCACTGAAGAGTAAAGCCAAAAAAAAAAAAAAGTTCTGACTCTGCTGAGCCTCCTACATTGGATGTTTCTCTCAAGGCTAATGAAATCTTGGAGGTTTGCCCAGTTCTGGAGTCAGATTCCTTAGCTGGAGTCTATTCAAAAGCTGCCATGGCTCTGACAACAGGCAGATCCTCTAAGGCATTGCAGATGTCCTTTTTGGATGGTTGGGGGAACCAGGACTTAATATTAAGGAAGGGCCTAGGGGCGTTACGCAAATCCTGGTGAGGGAGGAGAGTCCGACTATTGTTTAGTGTTGGCCGATGTCTGGGCCTTCCATGGTTCATAAGGCGGACATCCATGTAAAAAAGAAGCAAAAAAAAAAAAAAAGCATGTTTCTTCTCACAGGGACCTTCAATGTGAATGGAAAATTTTTATCTAGGGCTTATTTAATTCCCTTATGGCTTTGAAGCCTCCTTTGGGGGTGTCTGCCCATGCTTCTCCTTGGACATCCTTCCCTCAAAAGAGATTTAGGGGCCAGGAGGTTTATTTGGATGATGATTCTTTGGCCTATTCCACACAGACTCCTTCCTCTCTAGAGTATATATCACATGAAGAGGAATCTACTAGTGCTGAATCACCTGTGGAGGAGATTACTTTCGGAGATACAATTGCTAAGATGAGGGAGTATTTGAAGTGGGATTGCACCTAAGTTTCTGATGTGCAAAAGAGATGTGAGCTCCTACAAATGGAGTTTCCTTCCCCATCTGCATTCCCTCCAGTTTTGCTTGCTTTACTTGGATGTATTTTCTTCAGCATCTCAAGTTCCAGATTCTCAGCCCCCTGTTCCTGTGAAGCCTGACTGTAAGTGCCTGAAGATTGCAAATTTCTTTACAAGTGTCCATCTGCTAATCCCTTGGTGCTTTCTGTGGCCTCTGATAAGCCTTCTAATTTACTGGCCATCACTAAACTTCCTCCCTCAGATAAGGAAAGCAGGACTATGGAAAGACTGGGAAAGAAGGTCTATACTTTTGCCACCCTTGCTTTTTATGCTGTTAATTACCAAGCTCGTATGACTAGATATGCTTTGGATCTCCTTTCCTAGGCTACTCAAGCTATTTCTGATCTTCCAGATTCTCAGGCGAAAACTTCAGCCTTGTCTTGGCTAGAGACTACCTCTCAGGTGGCTTACCATTCTATCAAGTACAGCAGTGATGCAGCAGAAACTTCATCTAGAGCTGCTGCTTCAGTATTTGTATTAAGAAGGTATTCCTGGCTAAGGCTTCAACCTCTGCCAGATAACATAAAAGCTAAGTTAACGGAAGCTCCTTGGATAACAGTGGTCTGTTTGGTACAGCTGCTTCTGATTCTTTTAAGTCTTTGCAAGAGAAAAGCAAGGAGTTACAGGACTTGAAATATCTTATGGTTTCACCTGTGCCAAAGTTGCAAAGGAGTTATCCTTCCAAACCAGCGTTTGTTCATAGACATGCCTGTCTTCCTCCTAAAAGTAAGAAAACTGGTAGGAGAGCTCCTCCGCCAAAGACTTCTCAGGCTTCTCTTGGTCAGAAGCAACCCTTTCCTGACCAGCCAGGTAACATATTACTGTCACATTCCTCACAGACTCTTTCTTCTTTCAGTTAGTCATTCGCTCTCTCTCTCTCTTACACTTTGGACAAACATAACTCAGGAGCGTTGGGTTCTTTCTATAATTCAGCAAGGGTATTTCATGGTTTGGAAATCCCTTTCTCCCTTCATGGACATTTATCAACCACCTCAGGAACAATTTATTTCTTCCCAGAGGTACTTCAAGATCCGTTAGGTCAGGGAACTATTCAAGAGGTTTCACTGGATGAAAAGGGTTCTATTCAAGGATGTTTCTGGTGTCCCAAAAGGAAATTCTTTGGAGACCCATTCTGGGTCTTTCACACCTGAATACCTTTATGAAAATACTTTTTTTTCACGTGTTGTCTTTTCAGTCCTTGTTTCCTTTAATTTTTCCTCAGGCTTTCCTAGCTTCTCTGGGTATCGAGAATGACTGCCTTCACATACATATTCCTCCACTTTTCAGGAAATGTTTGTTTCTCTGTTGCTTCCTTGGCATTTTCAGTTCTGTGCTTTCCCCTTTGGCCTCTCTACTGCCCCAAGGGTAGGCATCAAATGCCTAGCTCCGGTGATTTTCAGCAAGCTTCAAAGCATCCAAATATTTCTTTACCCGGATGATCTTCTCTTTCAGCCATCCTCTCCAAAGACATTACAAAATCTTCACTTTGCCATTTACTCTTTTTCAAAGTCTGGGATTCACAGTAAACTTCAAATAGTCCTGTCTAACCTCTTCTCAAGATCATGTTTTCATAGGGTGCAGGGTTCCAGACAGTGCCTTTGCTGGCATTCCTGCCTCTGCCAAAGGCCTTGACTCTTGTTTCCATCTTTCAAACACTTCTTCCTCTGACCTTTTTCACAGCCAAAGAGTTTGAGACTTGTGGGTTTTATGGCTTCCACTATTCCCTTATTATCTCTAGCCAAACTTCACATGAGGAAATTTCAGTGGTTTCTGAAGTCAGTTTGGCAACAACATGTGCATCCCCTAGAATTTTAATTTTCTCTTCTTCCTTGTCTAAAGAGGGAACTTCATTGGTGGATTCAGCAGTTGTCTCTGGACCCAGGCATTCCCTTCCATCCACCTCTTCCATCTCAAGAACTGTTCAGATGCCTCAGAGGTAGGTTGGGGGAACAGCCCGTCTGTTCAGCCGAAGGAGCACATCATCATCAAAGAGGTGAGATCACTTGTGCAGGCACTTCATGACTTCCATCCTCTTTCTCCCCTGGGCATCTGAGTTTACAGATAATACCACAGTCCTGTGGTATGTGAACAAACAGGGTAAGAAAAATCTTGCCTTCTTTGCAAGCTTGTACTCATGGTATGGGATCTTGCGGTTCAGTATCGTGTGACTCTTCAGGCGGTTTTATATTCCCTCAGGTCAAATTTTTGTGGCAGACATTCTGAGCAGATCCTTGACTCAATCCTACCTATGGATGCTTCTCAGGGATGTGTATCTGGATATTGTCCACAAGTGGAGTACTCCTCAGATCTATTTGCCTCCCCTCTGAACAAACAACTTTCTCAGTTTTGTGCCAGAGTCCCAGGACCTTTGGTTTGGAAGGTGAAAGCTCTCACATTTTCTTGGAAGGGATGTTTCTTTATGCATTCCCCCCTTTCCTCTCATTCTGAAAGTTCTGTTCAAGATTCAACAGGACAGACCCAAAATCTTGATGGTGACTCCCTTTTGGCCAAGATAGTGTTGGTGTTTAGTCGTCTTCTGCATTTAGCCAATGGCAGTCATCACAAGTACCTCACAGGTGGACGTACTCACAAAGCAAAAGATCCCTAATCCCATCCCCACCTGTCCACTCTTCAACTGACTTTCTGGATGTTATGATTCTGATTCCTTACAGACATCTTTTCTCTGGGAACTTGCTTAGGGTTCTGCAGGAGGCTGGGAAACCCAATACTAGGAAATCTTATATATCCAATTGGAAGAGGTTTTCTGTGTGGTGTCTTTCATGTAACCTGGATCCACTCTTGTTGGATTTTCCTGTGGTTCTTTCTTACTTGTGTGAATTGTTCAGTGCTGGGTTGGCTTATTTTTCTATTAAGCCCCACTTATCAGTTATATCTGCCTAAATCTCCTCCTTTAACTCCTAGGTTTCAGGCAAAACAATTTGTAAAGTGTGTCCTTCACATTAGACCTCTCAGGATCTGGAATCTTAATTTTGTTTTGAAAAAAAATAACTGTGGCTTCAGCTTCCTTGCAGCATTGCTCTGTAGCCCTTACTTCAGCCAGACAGGTTCATAAGTTATTACTAGGCTATTGACCTGAAGGTCTTTGTAAGCCTAGCCGGTTGTACCCCATGTAATATTACAGAAACTCACTATAAGCATCTTAAGATCTTGGTTAGCAATGACTGGCCCATATCTAGGAGGATCCTAGTTGAAATCCCTGGAAAGAATTTATGGTTTCCCATCCAGTCATCCAGGCTACACTTACAGGGTTATGGAGGTCTAATTGGTAGCCTGTTCCAGAGGTGTGACAACCTCTGACAGACCTATTTGTCGCAGGCCAGGTTAAGGTCCCTGGATTGGGTTACCCTTACCCATTTCACTTGTGAGTGTCTGAACTTCTAGCCCTTATGCTTGTCCTCTTTTGGTTTTTCAAAAGGACAGGGTGTCCTTGCATTACTAATCCTCCTTTTATGGCCAAGGTGGTGAATGAGTTGCCACTTGATGCATTCATTTGTGTACTTTTTTCCCCTTCACCACAATCTGCTAGTGAGAGGGTACTATACACCTTGGATGTGAATAGACAACTCAGATTTTATTTGGATAAGACTAAGGCTATCAGGAAATCTGATCAGCTTTTTGTTTCTTTTCATCCCAGGTCTTTGGGATTAGCTGTTTCCAAGCAGACAATTGCTCCTTGGATTTCTAAAGCCATTTATTTTTGTTATTTTTCTCATGGAAAGGCCCTTCCTTCCTTTTGTTAAAGCTCATTCCACTAGGGCTGTGGTTACTTCTAATGCTTTTTTCAAGGGTTTTGACACCAATTCAATTCTTGAGGCAGCTACCTGGACTTCTGTGCATGTCTTCATCAAACACTACAAGTTGGATGGAATTTCCAGAGCTAGAGCTGGTTTTGCTAAGGCCATTCTTCATGGCTTTCTGTACAGCTCTACTGTAGGAAGGAAAGGGAAGGGAAAGCGTTTAGCATTTCTGGAGGAAAATAGTCTCCAAGATGACAATCAGCATGAGTTCTTGCCCAGAGAGTTGTCAGCCAAACCTGATCCGGTAACAAGGATACAGGACTAATTGACAGAGGAGAGCCAGTAAACTCAATTTTGGCAAGCGTATGACTCAGCCCTACACAGGATGCTGACAGCAAAACTAGAGAGGGTCAAGATTCTTTTATCTTCTTGTGTATAGCACAGAAGTTGAGCATTTTTAGTAAAAGTATTATTTTATTAGAAACCAGGATCTGTCCTACTTAATAGGTTCACAGATGTAAAAATATTATTCTTCAGACCAGTAGTTTTTTGTTTTGTCATGCTGAGCTACTACCCTCCATGAACCTAAAGTGTTCATCTTTTCCAGGAATGCATTGAAAATACTTGTACTACCTGTACAGGAATTACCTATTTTTACTACCATATCCACAGCACAATCATGTGCAACTGAATTTAAATTGATGTCTTTCCACACGTAATGTCAGAGCTTCTTAAGGTAATATTTGCACAACCACCAAACCCAGTGTCCCATTTTCCCGCTTTCACCCAGTAGTCAATTAACCAGACCGCGCCCCCCCCCCCCCTTTGCAAATTCCTGGATCCGCCACTGATAACTATATAAAAATGTGAACATAATACTTGTGCATGCACATTCTTAATTAAATATCATCATTGTCATGTTTAATATAATTTACATATATTATAATGGGTTTCTACAAAAAGCAGTAATGATACATTTCTTGCAATGAATATAGTGATCATACTCATTTGCATTTATTGTTGCATTCCTAATCAAAATGTTGTGAAAAATGGCATTTTGAGCCCTTCTGTAAAGTATCTGCAAACTAGATTTCAACCCTGCATTAAATATCTTCATCCTTTAAACTTACTGCATTTACATTTTGTGCCACAGAGAAAGTTACCTGCTAACTACATTTTCTTCAGTAAGTACTATCCAGAGTGTTGACAGTTGTGCAACAAAATATAGCCTAAATTAAAATTTTCACTTTTTTTTCCTTAGGAAGTGAGCTGTGTTTAAGTTCTGCCAAGCATAACATAAATGCAAAACGTGGTATAAAAACATTTAAAACAAAAAAAAAAAAAAAAAAAAAAAAAAAGAAAGAAAGAAAGAAAGAAAGAAAAATGAAGTTATTCAAAGGGTATGTCTAGGTGTGACTAGAGCAAGAAGTGCATTACAGTGACACATTCATCCTTCTCGTATCTCCTTGCCACATCAGAATTTTAATTTCTGGCACACATTATCATAACTTTAAGTAATACCAAATAATGGGAAAGGGAACAGACAACAACTTGCATGTAAGAAATAGTGAGAATAATTGAGTTTTAAACAACATGATATAACAAAATGTGTGTTAGTATGTATTCAGACCCTCTCTTTAAAATAATTGGTTAACTGGATTTGAACCCGGCATCACCTGTCTTCTTTCTTTAAACTCACTTCAAGTACACTTTGTGCCACAGAGATCTCTAGCTGACAGGTGGAATTTATAAATTGAGTTTGATCCAGAGTGTTGATGGATGTGCACTGGCACCAGACTCGCTTGCACTACAGAAGGTGGCCAATATTAAATTTTACATTTTCCCTTAAGACATAAACTGTTGTTCATTGCTAGGGACTGCTGCCAGTCATGAGTGCATAATGCCAAACAGCATGCAAACAATGTATGAAAGGAAGAAAATACTTAAATAGAGGAAAGAGGTTACAGTGTAGATTTGTGATACTTCCTCAACTTTGTTGTCTTGTAACATGTTCATATGTTTTTAAACATCAGTAAGTTCACACAAACAGTGCCTTCTCTGGATGTGAACCACATGCCACCATAGTTTTCATAGCACGTACTTCAGATTATTATCAGCATTTGCCACAGACACATACATTTATTGTGAAGAAAATAAAGTAGATTCCATATACTCAAGATGTGACATAGTATTAACATTACAGGTTCAACAGACTAAAATTCTGAAATTTATCCTGTATAATTTGTATGGATGGCTGTGATGTTGGCAACGGTTAAGCCAATCTTGCCTCACATAATACAAATTAAAAATGAACAGCACTGCGGCTCTTTACTTCAGTTTATTTTCTGAGCATCATTCCGTTATCTTTGATTCTCTAACAAGACTGATATGTAATTTGCCTTGCCATTGATATATGTTTTAATGAGTACTGTACTTCCTTACATTTGCAGACAAATTTTACTCGGAGGCTCATAGTGTAGTCATAGACAACTCATACAAATGTTGGGAATGTTGCTCTCCTGAGTCAGTCAATGTACTCACAGAGTTTCTTGTAATTTTCTTCTCCCTGACACACCTGCAGTAATTGTACATCAAAAAGGAATGACTGTGAAACCCTGATTGTTCCTGAAGTCAGACTAATCACTCAAACTTGCAAGCCCTCAGCAGGTAACAATTCTCAGTGGTTGTCTTTGCACTGCTAGTGCATGTGCATGCAATCTTGTAGGATAATACACCATGTTTGTCTGCCCTGCCATTACTGCAGATTGTGTAATTCATGAATATTAATGAGCTCATACCTCATTCATATATTCACAGTGCTGAGTGGGATGAATTTGCATTATATAAAGGTAATCATGTAGGTAATGAACTTGCACTGTGTTGTAGCAGGGGAGAGTGTTTGGATCCATAGAGCTTGATACTGCAGTTTGCTTTAAAAACTCGATTCTAATTTAATAACTGACTTCCTGCAAAGGTACATTGCTGTTTTTCAAAAACCGATGTATTTTAAATTTATTGACGAATTGTATTTCATAATGCACCTATTAGTGGTCTGTGTTTTCTCACTAGATGTTGGCTTAGCATGTATATCAGTTATTTCTTGACCATTAAAATATTTCTAGAGAACCTTAACTGATATTTAATGGAAAGTAATATCTGGGAAGCTGACCAGCTAGTGCAAAAGAGTATTGTATTGCTTGTTAGCAAGATCTGTTTTTTTTGCATTACTAGCATACAAAATTGTGTTAACAATGTGACATATACATGGCTGCCCTCAATGGAAGTAGATATCTCACAAATGTTTTATCCATTTTTCCTTGAAAGGTGTTCATTATTTTTGTTAACAGGTTCATAGGTTCATAGGTGTGTACTACGCTAATGGGCCTGGAGCCTTTACAAGCCTGGCCCAAAGGATTACCCTGGCATTGTGCCACCCAACCATAGTTCCCAATGCCTCTGTCAAGTACAGCCACGGGAGTGATCCCCAGGGTAAATTTTCTATTTCCCATCCACTCATCAAGATTTCTCTTGCAGAGGGCCAGTGAGGTGCTCTGCTTGACATGTATGGAAAATCTATTCCATAGCATGGGCAGTCTCTGGGTTATGAACCTGTCCCTCCAGCATGTTCTGTTGATTGTGGTAATGAGATTGAGGTCTCTGGAACATGTGGTGTGGAGGGATTGGGATTTCTTTAGATGTAGCATTTCTAACAGAGCTGGGTCATACATGGCTTTGTAAGTCAAGCAGAGATCACCTCTAGGTAAGCGATATGAGACAGAAAATAGTTGGAGTTTTTTTGAGTCTGTCCATATAGGACAAGTGTTTAAGGCCTAGGATCCTCTTTGTGAGGTACTTTTGTGGCCTCTTCGGTAATTTCAGGTGTCTAGTGAGGTACTTGTCAAATGGGGCATTGTACTTGATTATTGGCCTAATGAGGGAAGACTAGAGGGAGACAATGACCTCTTTCTTCCTGGATGCCAAACCCTTAGTAATGAGATGTGCCACATAGAAGGACTTTCTGACCACAGTGGCAATGTGGTGGTCAAAAGAGAGGATGCTGTCAACCTGTGTTCCCAGATCTCTTATAATGCCTTCTGTGTTCAGTGGACTACCATCAATGTGGTAATACATGGGAACTGGGTTTTTCCCAAAGGGGATGACAGCACATTTTTTGGCATTGAGCTTAAGACCATGATTCTAACACCAGTTCTTAGTCTCAGTGAGGCCTTTCTGTAGGATGTTAACATCACTTGGGGAGTTAATAATAGCTCCCAACTTGCAGGTGTCTGCAAACTTTGTCAGCCAGAGTCCCTTTGTGTTGGCCTGGACTTCAGAGAAGTAGATACCAAACAGGAGAGGACCCAGGACCGAACCCTGTGGGACTCCACTCATGACTGGTCAGCAGTCTGATTTGGAGTCAGCTACTTTCCCACTGTGGGTTCTATCTGTGAGCCAGTTTGCAACCCACCTAGTGATATAGGGGTTGATGCCTAGCTTAGTGAGTTTTTCTATGATTTCTGAGTGGGGAATGGTATCAAAGGCCTTGACCAGATCAAGGTAGGCTGTATGAACCACCTTGCCTTCATCCACACTCTGGTAACTGACTCAAAGAAGTAGACCAGGTTGAGCAGGCATGATCTCCCCTTCACAAAACCAAATTGTGTGGGATCCAGAGTTTGCAGATACCCTATATCCTTGTTTATTAGGTCCATGATGATAGACTCCATTGCTTTGCATATCAGACTTGTCAGGCTAATGGGGAGATAGTTCCCAGGGTCTGTAGTTGCTCCTCCTTTGTGGAGAGGGATGACTTTAGCAGTGCACCATTCGGTATGGACAAAGCCTGAGGTGAGGTTGTGATTGAATGGGCACACAGGTGAGGTGCCAATGCTGTTTTAACCTGTGCATCAGTAATATTGGGTGCCTGGCAATTTACTGGTATTGTGATTGGTCCTTTGGGGGGAAGAAGGGTAAAGTTGGCACTGAATCTCTCAACCACTATATTGGCAATATCTGTCAGCTTGATTTAGGAGATACCATTGTGCAATAGCTCAGAGCAAATCTGGGTATTGCCGTGGAAATTCTTTACATAACTATAGAAGGCTTTTTTTGGTTGTCTTTACTATCCATTTCAATTCTGTTTTCATAGCTAGCTTTAGAGGATTTAATGAGGGATCTCGACTTTTTGTTGAGGCTGACAAGGGAGTTTTTCCAGTCCTGGGACTGCACCTTATTCGGCATCAGTTTCCTCCTCCTGTTGTAGAGTTTGTTTATGGCAGGGGACCACCAGATTAGGTTCCTTTTTTCGGAGGAGAGCATCTTAATTCTATTGCGTATGGCGAGATCTATGCATTTGTGTACGTGTTCATACAGTGCATTAGTGTATGATTTGGCAGTCATGCAACTATTCTCTATTTGCATTGGTGCTGATATGTTAGCCACCTCTGTTTTTAGCAGCAAAAAGTTAGCTTTGGAGAAGTTTTTCATGGTGGTTACCTTTGTGTGTGTGTGTGGGGGGGGGGGGGATTTCCAAGGTGTATAGTTTGTGGTTGGATCTAACCAGGGAGGAGTTGACTATTGGTGTAGAGCAACGGTCGCCCATGTTAGTAATGATCAGGTCAAGAATGTTGCTACCTCTAGTGGGGGTAAGAATGAGCTGATCCAGGGCATTGTAATTAATGAATTCTAGGAAACGTTGGGCAAGTGCATTGGTACATGAGTAGCTTTGCCGGTTAATGGAGGGGTAGTTGAAGTTGCCCAGTATGAGAGTGTTAGTTTGG
>NC_056737.1:1490704181-1490744181 GCF_019279795.1 Protopterus annectens | reverse complement strand
CGAAAATGGGCATTGTACTCTATAATGGGTCTAATGAATGTCAAGTAGAGGGGAGAAATGACCTCTTTTTTCATAGGTTCATAGGTTCATAGGTTCATACTAGGCTATCTGCCCGAGGGCATTTACAAGCCTAGCCCATCGTTTTGTGGCTTATGCCACCCCTTTAGTATGGGGAACTATACCCATTATTTTGCTGTGCCTCTGTCGAGCAGTGACACTGAGGTAATCCCTGGGGTATATCTGCGATCTCCCATCCATTGGTCAAGATTTCTCTTGAACAAGGCCAGCGAGGTGCTCTGCTTCACATGTACCGGGATTTTGTTCCACAGCATAGGGAGTCTTTGGGTGATGAATCTATCCCTCCAGCACGTCCTATTAATAGCCGTGTCGAGGTTTAAGTCTCCCGCCCTTGTGGCTCTGATGGATCTAGATCTTTTGAGGTGAAGCATATTCATCAAATCTGGGTTTGACATGGCCTTGTATGTTAGGCAAAGGTCACCTCTGAGCAAGCGGTAAGCGACTGAATAGAGCTGGAGTTCTTTCAGTCGGGCAGCATAGGACAGATTTTTGAGACCCTTTATCCTTTTGGTGAGGAACTTTTGTGGCCTTTCCAGCTGCTGCAAGTGTCGGGTCAGATACGTCCCGAATGGGGCATTGTACTCAATCATTGGTCTGATGAGTGATGAGTAAAGGGAGACTATGACCTCCCTTGATCTAGATGAGAATCCCTTCATGATAAGGTGGGTAATGTAGAAGGTCTTCCTAACTACTTTAGCTACATGGGTGTCGAATGGCAGACTACTATCAACCTGGGTCCCCAGGTCCCTGATAACTTCTTCTGTGCTCAGTGGATTGCCACCTATTTGGTAGCTAGGGGTAACCTTGTTTTTCCCAAAGGGTATGACTATGCATTTTTTGGCATTTAACTTCAGGCCGTGGCTCTGGCACCAGTTATCCATTTCTGTGAGACCCTTCTGAAGGATATCTGTGTCAGATGTGTTTTCTACTATGGTGCCCAGTTTGCAGTCATCTGCAAACTTTGTCAGCCATAACCCTCCTGTGTTTGCTTGTACTTCGGAAAAGTAGATGCCAAACAAGAGTGGGCCCAGGACTGAGCCCTGTGGGACACCACTTGTGACAGGCTTTGAGTCTGACATGGCGCCAGCAACTCTGACCCTGTGGGTTCTGTCACTCAGCCAGTTTGCAACCCATCTTGTGATGCATGGGTTAACATTTAAGCTGATGAGTTTTTCAATGATACCCGAGTGGGGTATTGTATCGAAGGCCTTAGCCAGATTGAGGTAGGCTGTATGGACTGCCTTTCCCTCGTCAATGGCTTTGGTGACTGTTTCGAAGAAGTCAACCAAGTTTAAAAGGCATGATCTGCCTTTGACAAAGCCAAACTGGGTTGGATCCAAAGTCTGCAAATTCCTATGTCTTTATTTATGAGGTCCATTATGATCCTCTCCATGGCTTTGCAGATAAGGCTTGTCAAGCTAATGGCCGGTAATTTCCAGGGTCGGTGGAGGCACCGCCTTTGTGAAGTGGGACCACAGTTGCAGTGCGCCACTCCTGGGTACATATCCAGAGGTAAGACTTTGATTAAACAGCTGTCCTAGCTGTGGGTTTAATTCCTCATTGAGTTCATGGAGCACACAGCCGGGGACACCATCAGGTCCCATGGATGCTGTGTTTTTTGCTTTGGTGAGAGCAGTTCTCACTTGGTCGCTGGAGATGTTTGGGGGCTGCAATCCTTTGGTATAGATATCTCTCCTTTTGGGGGAGGGGAGACGTTTGCACTGAACCTGTCAGCCAGTATGTTGGCAATGTCTGTAGGATCAGTAATCTTCACATCATTTTGAACTAGTTCTGAGCATATCTGGGAGTTTCCACCTAGGTTTCTAACATAGCTAAAGAAGGCCTTATGATTGTCTTTTGAGTCTTTAGCTATTTTTCTCTCGAAATTTGCTTTGGATGATTTTATGAGAGCTCTTAGTTTTTACTTATAGTGATCAAGGGTGTCTTACCTTTTAAGGATTTTGCTCTATCTTGTAGTAGCTTCCTCCTTTTGTTGTAGAGTTTGTTTATGGCTGGGGTCCACCAGACTGGACGCTTGCCTTTGGTACAAAGAGTCTTTGTTTTGCTTGGGATTGCCTTATCCATGCAGTCCTGCAGGTGCTGGTAGAAGGTATTTGTAAGTGATTCAGCGGCTTGAGTACTGTTTTCCGCCGGCTCGGGGGGCCTTAAAGGAGACCACACTAGTCTTTAGAAGTGTGAAGTCGGCTTTTGAGAAGTTCTTTACTGTGGTCTTTTTATTTCAGGTGGGGTGGGATGAGGACCTCCAGCGAGATTAGTTTGTGATCTGATCTCACCAGTGAGGGGTATACTTCCGGTGTTGAACATTGTGCTCCCATGTTCGTGATGATGAGATCAAGTATGTTATCTCCTCTTGTGGGGATGGTGACTAGTTGTTCCATGGCATTTGAGTTTATGAATTCCAGGAACTTTTGGGCTAGGGTGTTTGGGCTTGAGTAGTGTTCCCAGTCTATATTAGGGTAATTGAAGTCACCTAGTATGATGGTGTTTGGTGATACATTTATCCCTCTAGTGTTTTCAGGAAGGCCATGTGAGGTTCCTGAGTTTGTGAGGGTGGCCTGTAACATGCTACAATTTGCAGAGCAGTCTTGCCTATGGTTAATTGCACCTGGATGGTCTCCGATGCATCGTGCGTTGCCACCAGTCTTGAGGTGTGGGTGTCCTTGATGAATATGGATACCCTCCTTTCTTGGTATTGTCCGGATTTTGGGGCCGGAACGCATGATATGAGGTAAAACCTGATAGCGCTGGGGTGCTCTCAGGAGCCTTGAACCAGGTTTCTGTCACAGCACAGACATCGATGTTCTCCATACTGAGAAGGGCCTCGAGTGCGTGCATTTTGAGATTTAGACTTCTGGCATTGAGCAGCATTACCCTTAGTTTTTTTCCTTTTTTGTGTTCTAGGGTGGTAGGTTTAGAATTTAAGCCTTGCCTAAAAAAGGCACTATGGGGGTGGCAAGAGCCTTTGCCAATATCCGGAATCCCAGGGGTGACAGGTGCAAGCCGTCCCTTGCGAAGCAGCGTGGCTTGTCCAGCATGTCATCCCAGGCAGACAGATACTGGATCCCCTGGATGAGAACTCTTTTGTGATGAGGTGTGCCACATAGAAGGATTTCCTGACTACTGTCACAATGAGATTATCAAAGGAGAGACTACTGTCCACCTGGGTCCTAAGGCCACTTATCACACAATCGGTGTTAAGTAGACTGCCACCTATATGGTAGTTCATGGTACAGAGTTTTTACCAAAGGGGATGACAATGCACTTTTTGGCACTGAGCTTGAGACCATGGCTCTGACACCAGCCATCTGTCTCAGTGAGGCCCTTTGTTAGGATGTCCACATTATCTGGGGACTCGACGTTGGCTCCTTGTTAGTGTTTGTGTTAGCCTGTACTTCAGAGAAGAAGATACCAAACAGGAGAGGTCCCAGGACTGAACCCTGTGGTACTCCACTTGTCACTTGTTTGAAGTCAGATTTGGCGTCTGCAACTTTTACAGTGTGGGTTCTGTCAGTGAGCCAGTTGGTAACCCATCTTGTGACGTAGGAATTTATACCTAGTTTAGTGAGTTTAGCTATAACAACAGAATGGGGGATGGTGTTGAAAGCCTTGGCAAGGTCAAGCTAGGCTGTGTTAACCACCTTACCCTCATCTAAGGCTTTGGTGATTGCTTCAAAGAAGTCAATCAGGTTCAGGAGGCATGATCTTCCTTTCACAAACCTGAACTGGGTGGGGTCCAGAGTTTGGAGATTAACAATGTCTTTGTTTATGAGTTCCATGATGATATGTTCCATGGCCTTACAGACCAGGCTTGTCAGGCTAATAGGTCGATAGTTCCCAGGATCAGTGGTGGCTCCCCCTTTGTTGAGTGGGATAACTGTTGCTGTGCACAATTCAGTGGGCACAAAGCCTGACGTGAGGCTATGATTGAACACGGTGCTTAGGTGGGAACTAGTTCGCTCTAAAGTTCATGGGATGCTGTCCGGTCCCATGGATGCTGTGTTTTTGGCTTTAGAGAGTGCAACTTTTACCTGCATATCTGTGATTACAGGGACTCTGCATTCTTCCTGTATAGATACAGGCCCTTTAGGAGGTGAGAAGGGGGTAAAGTTAGCACTGAACCTATCTGCCAGGATGTTGGCAATATCAGTTGGTTCTGTAATTTTCATGCCATTGTGCTGTAACTCAGAGCAGATCTGGGTGTTGCCATTGAGATTCTTGACATAGCTATAGAATGCTTTGTGGTTGTCCCTAGAATCAGTGGCGATTTGGTTTTCGTAGCTAGCTTTAAAGGATCTTATAAGGGATCTCAGCTTCTTACTGAGGCTGACCAGGGGGCTCCTCCAATCATAGAATTTTACTCTCTTTTGCAACAGTTTCTACCTTCTGTTGTAGAGTTTGTTTATGGCAGGGGACCACAAGATTGGCTTCCATTTTTTGGAGGATAGCATCTGGGTTCTATTTGGGATAGCATGATCCACACACTCGTGTAAGTGCTTATAGAGTGCATTTGTGTAGGATTCAGCAGTCGTAATTGTATTGTCCATCTGCATGGGTGTCATGTAGTTCACTACTTCTGTCTTAAGAAGCATGAAGTTGGCTTTGGAGAATTTTTTTACCGTGGTTTTTTTAATGGGGGTGGGGGGGGGGATGTGGATATCTAGGGTGATTAGCTTATGGTCAGATCTTACCAAGGAGGAGTTGACTTCAGATGTGGAACACCAGTCACTCATGTTGGTAATGACTAATTCTAAGATAGTGTTGCCTCTGGTGGGGGTGTGGATACGTTGATCCAGGGCATTGGAATTTATGAATTCCAGAAAGCGTTGAGTGAAGGAGTCGGTACATAAGTAGTTTTCACAGTTAATGGTGGGGTTGTTGAAATCGCCCATTATTAGGGTGTTTGGTTGAACCCTAATATTTTCCAGTATATCAAGAAAAGAGGAGTGGGAATCCTGGGGCATGGTGGGGGATCTGTAGCAAGCTACAATTTGGATTGCAGTTTTGCCCAGAGTTAGTTCTACTTGGATAACCTCAGATGCATTATGCTGAGCAACTAGCCTGGAGGTGTGGATATCCTTAATGAATATGGACGCACCTTCGCCTTTAGTGTTCCGGTCCAGATTAGATGGCCACAAAGTGTGGTATGAGTTATAGCCTGGTAATGCAGGGGTGCTCTCTGGAGCCTTGAACCAGGTCTCAGTCACTGCACAGATATCGATGTTCTCCATTTTAAGGAGTGCCTCAAGTGAGTGCATTTTGAGATTTAGACTTCTAGCATTGAGTAGCATTACTCTCAGTTTTTGCTTGCCTGTTCCTGTTATGGTGGTGAATTTGTCATTTGAACCTTGACTAAAAAAGGCAGTATAGGGGCGGCAAGAGCCTTAGCCAGTATCCGGAATCCCAGGGGTGACAAGTGCAGGCCATCTCTGGAAAAGCATTGTGGTCTGTCGACCATGTCATCCCAGGCAGACAGATACTGGATTCCCTTAGAATGACACCAGAAGCTTAGCCAATTGTTGAAGTCAATCATTTTGTTCTTGTACTGCGGTATCATTCTGGGCAATGGCAGGATGCTACTCAGGGCTAGGGTCATACCTGCCTGGGCTACAAGATCGGAGAACTCTTCCATGTCTCTTTTCATGTAGTCCAGGGAGGTACATCTCGGGTCATTCACACCAACATGGACAATGACAGAGTCATATTTGTACTTGTTGTGGAGTGACCTGAGTGCGTGCATTATGTGGTGGATCCTGGCACCCAACAGACAGCTGACAGTAACCTTCTCCTTGTTTAGCCTGGTGAGTGGGACATCAGTGTGCCTGACTATATTGTCACCTATGAATAGTGTGTTGGGTACGTTGTTTTGCCTTATGGGCTGTGGTTGAGTGGTATACTGAGTCTGCGGGCTATGCGTCATTTGGGTTGTATTGGGTGGGGGGGTGGAGGTTGCTTGAGCAGATTATTATTGAGAGCCTCTGTGAATGTTTTTGTGTTTCTATGTGTGGATTTTGGTGGTGTAGGTTTAGTGGGACTATGTAATGAGCATGGTGTGGTGCAAGTGTTTATCTTCTCCTCTTGACTGTCAAGTTCAGTCTTGGTTGGAGAAAGCTTTACCTCCAGTTTGGCTAGATAAGTGCATCTCTCAAAGCTGTCAGCACTTTTTGGATAGTTCTCATTTAAGAAAATGCACCTACTAGGTAACTTTGTCTCTGTCTCTATGTATTAGTGAGGTAAGCTTAGAGAGAGAATACAGTTGATGCAGGGCTCACATTCAGTTAAGCAAGACTTTTAAAGAGCGGGTGTCTGAGTGCATATTTAAACACATTCTGTTATATCATTGTGTTGTTTCTAACTCAGCTATTCTCAGTATTGTTTGCAACATGTGAGCTTTTGTCTGTCCCCTTTTTATTTGGCATTACCCACAGTCCTGATAATGTGTGGCATAAATTATAATTTTGATGTGACAGGAAGATGTGAGAAAGATGGATGTGTCACTGTAATGCACTTCTTCCTCTGGTTATTGCTGGGTATACCACTTGGTTGATGTGGTCTTGATGTGTTCTTCGTATAATTTTCTTTCTGTTTTTTTTTTGTTTTGTTTTGTTTTTTTGCAGTTGCACTCCACTCAACAGCTTGCAAACACATTTCTCTTCCTAAGGAAAAAGTTAAAAATTTAATTTCAAATGCCTTCTGTAGAGCAAACAAGCCACTGTGGAGCGATCAGCACTTTGGATAGTACTCAGGGAATAAATTCCACCCGTCAAGTAACTATTTTTGTGGCACAAACTGCATGTGAAGTAAGTTTAAAGAGAGATGTCAGCTGAAGCAGGGATTGAATCCAGTTCACCAGTACTTTTACAGAAGGGGTCAGAATGCCATTTGTCACACCATTCTTATTAAGAATGGTACAGTAAATACATGAGTATCATAATTATGTTTATTTCAACAAATGTATCATTTATTACTGCTTGTTATAGAAGCCCAACATTATGTGTATAAGGTATACTAAACATGATAATGAGGATATTTAATGTAGAATACACATGTGCAGGTATGATGTGTACAGTATTCTTGTTATAATTTTTCTGAGTTAACACATATTATAAGAATGTTTTTATAGCAGAGTTCTTGTGAAGTATGTACGTAATGTAACTCACCGTGTATTACTCATGTTTTGCAACTGCATGCATCTGAAATCCATTTGCAAACACCAATACTGCCTTTTCCATAGAAATGCAGTCCTATGAATAAGTAAAGTCACAGATATACAAATATTTCTGAAACATATCTCCAGTCGTTCTTACATTAGTATACCTATAATTACCATATTAAGAAGTAAATTCTCCTGTGGCAATGACAGACAATAAGTAAAGTTTAACATTTTACTCTTTTTCTTTCTCATGGGTTTGATTTCTAGGTGGTATTACTCAATCTTACTAGTGTGTAAGTCCCAACAGCTCAATATGTCACAAGTCATGCCACTTTTACTCCAAACAACCATGATTATAAGAAACACCATAAATAATTTCAATTTTAACATTAGAACATGCCTCAGTAGTTTGAACATCACACACTGTCATATCTCATTGCCATATTTCACACCTTCTGTGTTTTTGATGTACTCAGTGCCAATGTATCTGGCAAGCTTTCGCTGTGTTTTCAATTGTGCACAAGCTGTTGCATGTGAGATATGAATTGACAGCCAATTTATTTAACATTTGTTTACCAGGAAAGTCCGACTGAGACAGAGCCCATTTTCAGCAGAGGCCCAGAGAGAAATGGTACAGACACATGTCTTTGGAATGTGGGAGGAAACCATACCACCCGTAGGAAACCCATGTGAACACAGGGAGGACATACAGACTCTGCACAGAAGACACCCCACCCAAGAACTAAACCAAAGAATCTCTTGCTGTGAGGCGACAATGCTAACCACTGCACCACTGCACCGCATCAGTTCAGATGCATATTTTTAGCTTGACTGCTGCAGACATGGCTGGCAATGGTAGGAATGGTGTTTCATTTAGAGCACAAAAGTGGGGTGTTGAGGAGTCAAGGATTTTTGTGGCACTCCTGGTGAAGTTGAGGTTGCTGCAGTGGGATTATACTGCATCTCAGTATAAGCCTGATCCTTGGAATAGCTTTGCCAAGGCTGTCTTCAGTGCAACTGGCATCCCACACACTGGAGAACAATGCCATCACTCACTGATGAGGGCATCTTTTCATATGTGCATTCTCTCACTATAAAAGTCAGCCTTATCATGTAGCACTTGTAACTAATATTGTATTCACTAGACTGTATAACAAGAAAGGTAGTAGATTCAAATCACACAATGGTGATTTTTTGTGTGTATGTAGTTCTAGTGATAGGCAAGTAAAACCTCATCTGCAGATGTGCTATGTCCACTTCCTCTCTGGAGAAGAATTTAGCTTTGGACACAGCTGCCAATGCATTTTATCCCACTTTTACTACAGACATCTTCTCTGCATCACACTGGTGAGGTAATCCTGTCAAAAGTACACTTTTTCCACGTAAGAATCTGACATATCCTGTGGTGCTTGCAGCTATTACTGTGCTCTTTAGATTGTATAACTAGAACAGTAGGAGGTTCAAATTTCACAGTGGCGAACTTGTGTGTGTGGCTTCAGTATCTGGTACATATAGCTTCCTGAAGAAACATGCTGTCAACTTCCAGTCAGGGGAAGATTTTAACATGGAAAAGGTTGCCCCATCCCCTTGTCCCACTATTTCCACAAATATCTTCTCTGCATCACACTGATGAGCTCATCATGCCAAAGTGCACACTGTCCCCTTAAAAGTCTGATTTCTCTTGTGGCACATGTGGCTAATACTGTGATCTTTGGATTCTATAACTAGTTAGATGGGAGATTCCAATCTCACAGTGGTGAACTTATGTGTGTTGCTTCCATGTCAGGTACATATAGCTTCCTGAACAGATGTGTTATATCAACTTCCAGTCAGTGGATGATTTTAACATGGGAGAGGATGCTCTCCCCCCTTGTACCACTTTTACCACTTAAATCTTCTCTCCATTACACTAATGAGGTCATGTTGCCAGAAGTGTACTCTCTCACCATAAACATTTTACTTTTCCTGTGGTGCTTTCAGATAACACTGGGTTATCTAGGTTGTATAACTAGATGGGTAGGAGGTTCAAATCTCATAGTAGTCTTCTTGTGCATGCATGTGGCTTCAGTGTCAAGTATATATAGCTTCCTAAACAGGCATGCTTATTTTCCAGTCAAGGGAAGATTTTAACATGGAAGAGGATGCCCACATCCCCTTATTCCACTTATACCACAAACATCATCTCTGCATCACACTGATGAGGTCATCATGTCAAAAGTGCACCCTCACAAATCAAACTTCACATGTGGCACTTGTGGATAATTTTGTGTTCTATTGTTTGTGTATTTACATTGGTAGGGAATTCAAATCCAACATTAGTTAACTAATGTGACAGTATGTACAATTGTATTCACAACACCCCTTCTGTAAACTTCCAGTTAGGAAACATATTTTCACTGCCAGAGGAGTACCCAATTTGTATTACCCATAGGCAATACCCAGTTTTGGAAACACAAGAGTAAAATCATGCTATCAGTAATACACTACATCACAGTTGTAGTATGGGTTATCCTGTAATGCAGGCTATGTTCTCTAGACTGTGTAAATAAAGAGGCAGGAGGTTTGATTACAGCAATAACTGACTAGTCTCTGTTTGTCTGTCATGCTGTATAAAGAAAGCTTTTAATGCATGCATCTGTGTAGTGTTACTATGCACTTCAATCTCCTTCATACCCTTTTAAAAGAATATTAATGTATTAAAGAATGATAATGTCATCCAGACAAATGTGCACTGTCACAATTGTAAAACATCTCTTGTGGCATGTGGGATTCAGACAGTGTTCTGTACATTGTGATCTTACGTAGTCTGTTCAAATCAAGCCCTTCCTTCTTAGACATAATTGTATTAACATGAGTATGAATACATGTGGAGGTCACAATGTTGTCAGCCAGTAATCTGTTGTGTACTTGCATGTCTGGGAATTCCTATTACATGAATTTATGCTCACACGAAATGTTTTATTGGGTAATGACAATGTCATGGGATGACAGCTGGCTTTCCTGTGAGAACTACTAAGGCTTTTCATCTGGCATGAGGACATCAAACAATGTTCTGTATGCTGTTGCCTTAATAAGGTATGTGTTTGAATCCATGATTATTCACACATTGTGCATGATTGCCATTCATCTGTCACAGCGACAACTGCATTGCACTTCACGCATGTTTGGGTATTCCTAGCAGCAGGAATGCTGCGTGAGTAACATACATATTGCAATGGCCTTTTAAAGAAATTACAGACATACATGTGCCTTGTAACAGCAACATCATGCCACAGCTTCAAAGACCCAAGTACCTCACAACTGCAGCACCACCTGCACTGTGGTGTGTTAATCCTACACTATATCATGCAGCTTCTGTCATCTTATAGTCAAGAATTCAAAGCCTACATTCATTGACTGCAACCATTGTGCATCCTGATGCTGTTATGCATGAATGATATCCACAATTGTTATTATGTGTACAATTACAGAGGCAGAAATCTCCCCCGTCCCTTTTATCTCAGGGAAATTGTTTGCAACATAATCATATGCTGTAATGACTTAACAAAGGTGGAGTCTCACAGTTTTGTTAAGAATTCCACTATGGGGCATGTGACTTGTGCACATCATTAGTTGGTGGACTTATATAGCTTGCTTCTCAATTCCAACAAAGAGAAACATTATATAAATGCACTAACATTATGCAAACAACGCTGCATGAATTTATTATTTCCAGTTTTTACTTCGGAGAAAGGAACATAAAGTCACTGTGCAATTTTTTACCAGTGAAACATTTGTTCTGGGAATGTTGTAGTGGGACTGCTCCTGCAGTACATGCATTGAGTAATGATATGTATAGCATATCAAGATAGAGTATGGTTCATTTCTGGGAGAATGTTGGTGTACAAAACCACAGCAGCAGCTTCATTTGCTGAGAAATACTAATATTGCTCACAGTTGTGCGAACATTAACATAGTTACCACCTTGTTATCACACTGACAAAACCATACTGTACAAATTATCCTCAAGTGTCCTTTATTACTTCACACTTTAACTTCATGTATTTGTGACAAGAGCTATGCCAGACACAGTCAATACACAGTTCTAAAGAGTTTGCAGTATAATAGTCAGGAGTTTGACTGAAGTAGCATCTGCCTGTTAAGTAACTATGTCAAAAGAACAACGACAGTTGAGTATAAAAATAAACCTTTATGACAAAACAACAAAGCTTTCAGGTTAACAAACCCTTTTTCAATGTATGACAACAGGTATATTAAGCACGCCCCTATATATACATATAAAATAATCATGTGACTTGCAGCCATAATCACATGATTCAAATACAAAATATTAATCAAAAATAATTAAACTATTCTTATAGACTTAAAACATATTCTACAAAATAAGATAAATAATTATTTTAATTTAGTCTGTTGTATCCTATTTAAAACAGGTTTTAAAGATAACGCTGCATTCAAACCAGGGGGTGTGTCAGCAGAAAGTCTTAATATCCACTCATATTCCTTAAGGTCCAAAAAATTGGACAGATCACCTCCCCTAGTTGTTGCTAAAACACAATCAATTACTCTAAATTTAAAACAGTGTTTAATTCCAAGAGATTGTATATGCCTTGACAATGCATTATTCTCATTATTATGTTTTATGTTGGACCTATGCTCTATTATTCGTTCTTTAAGTTTTCTAGTGGTCTTCCCCACATAAAATGAAGAGCAAGTTTGACATGTTGCAAGGTAGACCACATTACCAGTGGCACAAGTGGCATAACCATGAAAATTATACTCCTTTCCTGATGTAGGGTGTATAAAAATACTACCTCTTGTTGTATC
Organism: Protopterus annectens; assembly: GCF_019279795.1. Classification (NCBI taxonomy): domain Eukaryota; kingdom Metazoa; phylum Chordata; order Ceratodontiformes; family Protopteridae; genus Protopterus; species Protopterus annectens. Next base: position 1,490,732,105 of record NC_056737.1, on the reverse strand, counting down.
TGTAACAATATCACTACAACTAGTGCAATTATGACATGGATAGGTACCCTGTTTGTTGCTTATCCCAAAATTAGGCTTTGCCTTAACAAAATCTTTATATCCTAACAAGCTTTTCAAAGTACGCATATTTCTATAACTAAAGTAGGGTTTATCACCCACTATCAAACGAACATCATCCTGTGCTAGTAGTATCTTCCAGTACTTACTTATTATTTTTCTAATTGTATCAGATTGTGTATTAAATGTGGTTAAGAATCTTAATTTGCTCACTTGTCTTGTGGGCATTATTACATCATGTTCTCCAAAGGACTTATTAAAGATAGAACTGAACTCCCCATCCCTATGTGTTATTACATAATTCTTAGTACTTATCAGCAGATCCTCAGGGTATCCACTATTTTTAAATTCCTCATAAGTATCATTCAACTGCTCTAAAAAGACCTCATGCTTTGAGTTGAGTCTACTTACTCTGGCCATTTGTGCTTTAACTATACCCTTAAAGACGTGAGGTGCATGCATACTAGTTGCATGCAGATATCTCCCTGCCGCTACTTCCTTTTTAAACACAGATGTGTTCACATCATTTTCTTGTTTAACTATTGTCACATCTAGGAAGTTTATATTTGTAATCGATGCCTCCACTTTAAACTTCAGAAAATCAGTAGAACTATTCAAAAATTGAACAAAGTCCATAAGCTCAGCTTGGTTACCCTTCCACAAAACAAAACAATCGTCTACAAACCTTTGATAAAAAACAATATTATCATTTAAAAATATTTCACCATCAGTTATGCATTCTTTCTCCCATTGATACAGGACTAAATTAGCGTACGTATTCGCAACTGGTGTTCCCATTGCTACCCCTGTTTGTTGCAAATAGTAGTTATCATCAAATAGGAAGACATTATTTCTCAACACTAATTCAAGTAACATACATAAATTTTCTATATGCCTAGTCGTATAATTGGAACATTGTGTTAAGAAACTTCTTATAGATTCCAACCCATATTCATTTGGGATTACTGTGAATAATGAATTAATATCCATAGTCACCATGTACATATCACTAATATTAATATTTAAATTTTGTAATCTCATATAACATTTCTTTAATTTTATCAAAAAATCCGATGTATCTTTCAATACTGTGCTACATTTATTTAATAGGGGTTGTAGCTGCTTTTGTAAATATAAGGATATCGGTTCTGTAATCCAGCCTATGCCAGATACTATAGGCCTCATCGGTGGGTTGTCCCTAGATTTATGTATTTTAGGGATCCCATACAGTTGTGGAATTACTGGACAAGGCACTGTGAAGAAGTGGAAAAGATCTAATGTTATATCATTGGACAATTGAAGTTCATATACACACATGTTCACATAACTTATGCATTTTTTAACATCTATGGCTGATATACTTTTAAAAGCTGTTCTATCATCCAATAACAACATTATGGCTTGGTTATATTTATATTTATCCATAATAACAACTGAGCCTCCTTTGTCTGCTTGTTTCAATATAATATCCGCATTGTCTCTGAGATTATTTAATGCCATATATTCGGAATATGTAATATTAAAAGATTTATAATTTCTCTTACTTTCAAAAACTTGCCTTATATCATATTCACATTGATTATAAAACGCTATTAAAACAGGTGGGCAATATGGCATAAAAGTGCTACGCCTCTTACATAAGTTGTTATCATATTCATTATTTTTAAAGATTAGCTTCAAAGCTACAGCTCTAATGAATAATTTTAAGTCAGTTAGTACCTTTACTAAGTCTTCAGTACAGGTGGGTATAAAGCCCAATCCTTTACTTAGTAAGGAAATATGTTCTGATGTCAAAACATATGATGACAAGTTTATAATGTATGCCTTTACCTTCTGGCTACTTTCTGCTGTTTTTGTGGGCTGTTATTTTTGCGTTTTAAATCCAAAAATGGACGACCATCTCTCGATTTTGTCCTGCCCCTCGATGTGGATCTAGTTGTAGCAAATTTCTCTTTATCCTTTATCCTTTCCGCATTCTGCAGCTGAAATGGTTTCGTAAAATAATTAGTCAGAGTTTTCTGTTTGGCGTCTGTTGGACGTTCCGCCTCTTCTTCCATAGCCACACTAGCATACGTGCTCTTTGCGGCTTGTTGCAATGGTTGCGTTCCCGTCTCACCAAGTGCTGATATATTATTTCCTGCATTACTACCCAATCCGGTTGAAAGGTCATGTACATCATTCAGCGGTGATTTTAAAGGAACAGTCACTATTTCAGGAAATTCATCCAGAGAATCTAACAAAATATTTGCCGGTATCTGTTTCACGGTATTATTCACTTCCTTAGCAATTCGTACATCGGATTCTTTTCTAGTTCTGGTTTCAGTAGATGTTACTTCAGTCTTCGGCCAGGAAAAGATATTCCCTTTTTGATAATCGGAAATATCACGAAGTAACTTTCTTTTTTTGATCGCTTCTAATTAGAAAAATAATAAGTAAGTACTGGAAGATACTACTAGCACAGGATGATGTTCGTTTGATAGTGGGTGATAAACCCTACTTTAGTTATAGAAATATGCGTACTTTGAAAAGCTTGTTAGGATATAAAGATTTTGTTAAGGCAAAGCCTAATTTTGGGATAAGCAACAAACAGGGTACCTATCCATGTCATAATTGCACTAGTTGTAGTGATATTGTTACAGATACAACAAGAGGTAGTATTTTTATACACCCTACATCAGGAAAGGAGTATAATTTTCATGGTTATGCCACTTGTGCCACTGGTAATGTGGTCTACCTTGCAACATGTCAAACTTGCTCTTCATTTTATGTGGGGAAGACCACTAGAAAACTTAAAGAACGAATAATAGAGCATAGGTCCAACATAAAACATAATAATGAGAATAATGCATTGTCAAGGCATATACAATCTCTTGGAATTAAACACTGTTTTAAATTTAGAGTAATTGATTGTGTTTTAGCAACAACTAGGGGAGGTGATCTGTCCAATTTTTTGGACCTTAAGGAATATGAGTGGATATTAAGACTTTCTGCTGACACACCCCCTGGTTTGAATGCAGCATTATCTTTAAAACCTGTTTTAAATAGGATACAACAGACTAAATTAAAATAATTATTTATCTTATTTTGTAGAATATGTTTTAAGTCTATAAGAATAGTTTAATTATTTTTGATTAATATTTTGTATTTGAATTATGTGATTATGGCTGCAAGTCACATGATTATTTTATATGTATATATAGGGGCGTGCTTAATATACCTGTTGTCATACATTGAAAAAGGGTTTGTTAACCTGAAAGCTTTGTTGTTTTGTCATAAAGGTTTATTTTTATACTCAACTGTCGTTGTTCTTTGGATTTATCTTTGATATTTGGTGCTAAGTAACTATGTCAGACAGGAGTGGCTTATGCAAAGAAAGTATTTATGGCCAAAGATGGATCATGGTCAAATGAAGCTCTAGCCAGGGGAATGGACTAACACCTCTTCTGCAGTCATTCTGTTGCCCTATTACTTGTCTCTGTACCCCCCCCCCCAATTATCACAAACACTGCTCACAACTGTCAGTGTGCATAGTTTTTTCTTCTTTACTTTTGAAATGAAGGCAGAGATATGATTTAATTTGTATTTTAAATGTCCTTTTCTGACCAGGGTAGTGTCACTAGGGTACTACAATCTTCTCAGGGAAACCCTCAGTAGTATTTCTAATACTAGGGGACATTTGGGCAGGGAATTGGATAACTTCCCCCCTACTCTTTTCAATAGCTCATGTGAATGTAAAATAACTCCCAACATCTACTGTTAACACAGGTAAATGGGGCATCAGTTTACCATCTCATCCAAGTTCCTACACACTCAGGAGCCCCTCCCTTAAAGAGCACAGCAGTATCATCAATCCATCTACATGGTGTGAGAGTAGAACATACAGTCTTCTGTACCAAAGGCAAGTATGCAGCCTGTTGTGCTATTAACACAAATTTCAAATTCTGGAGCACAAACATTGACAGTCATTTGCTAAACAGAACAGTTACTTCAAAGACTTAATATAAGCAACAGAAAAATTATCTTCTCTTGAAGTTCACATTCCTTAGAAATGTACCCCTGATGATTAAGTGAGGAGTCTCGTAGTCAGTATAGAGGATTCAGGCTGTTGACTCCTGTGACCAAAGTACAGGGTTTGAGACCGACCAAGTTAATTGACTAGCCACACATCCCTAAGTAGGGTATTATAGACACAAAAGAATGCTCCTGTCTTATGATAGGAAGGAGCACTTGTCTCTCCAGTTCCATGTTCTCATGTCACAGGGTAGCAGTTCCATCAAGTTCTTTCTATTTGTTAATGGAAGCAGAGTAGCAGTTTTGTTCCAAAAAGTCTTCTGTTTAATTTTAAATCCTAAACAAAAGCAGCAGCAGGAAGTTCCAACTTTTAAATCGGTGTTGCTGTGTTGACATACATAGAGATGCAGTGTGCACCCTTAAAGAAAAAAAATGCCCAGACACAGAGTGCATCCTTAAAGAAGACATTTAATTTTTAAAATTGTTTTATTAAAACTTAAATGTTGTGGCAACCTATTACCCAGCACCCCCCCCCCACAGCCAGCAGGCCCTAGGTAACTCCATAGGTCACTTAGGGCTGGATCTGGCTCTGTTTGTAGCACAGTCAAAGGGAAACAGTTTTAAGGCATCACCCCAAAGATAGGGGATCCATACCCATTACAATAAGGAAGTACTGTAAGCTCTTCAAGTGTGTTCGACAATGACACACACATTATATCTATTTCTGTGGCATAACTGGTTGCTACATATCTTTCTGATATCTGGCAAGATGTAAATGTTGCATATATCATTGATTGTTCACAGATATTACTTATTTCCCATATAAAAATGGACTGTATTGCATGTCTTCCTCTAAACATTTATGTATTACTCTAATTGCTTTCTTCACAATGTACAGCTTTATAGGACATAATGATTTACAGAACATTTCTTACTGTATAACATCATACAAGATCATCAAAAAGTATGACTGGGGTTGTGTTTTAACACTTTCTTGTGTGGATCTTTTGTTTACATGCTGTTATGGCAATGTTCACTGCAATTTCTTGCAAGCAAGCCTGGTATAATCAAGTAATAGATGCACTCCATTTAAGAACTGAGACCTTGAACTATTACAATGTCATCAAATCTGTGTTGTCATTTGTAAGTTGTGTATTTTGAGTGCAATTATATTACTGTTTAGGATGTGTATGAATATAAAACAAATGCTTGTCTAATACATATGTCAAAGCAGTACACCTTCTGTCTATGATTGTCAAATGAAAAAAAAATGGTAAAGCATATCCTTTCTGATGTGCATGACACAAAAGTTGTGCAGCTCATATAGCCGTGGTGGTACAGCGGTAGCATTGTCACCTCACAGCAAGAGGTTCTCCCGTTCGATTCTTGGCTGGAGCTCCTTCTACGTGGAGTCTGCATGTCCTCCCCGCAGTCCAGTGGCTTTCAAAAGACATGCGTGAATGGGCTTGTCTTCGTTGAAGGTTGGGTGTCGGGCTGGCACCTCGGCACCATAAAAATTGACCAACAATCATTAACAGACTGGAGTTCCGCTGTGGCGACCCCTAACCAGGAAAAGCCGAAAGGAAAACAACAACAACATATCAAAATGGAGAAGATAGCACTGTCAGTTATCACACATACATTCCCTGTACGTACCCGTTGTATTCAATAACTGCAGTCTATGTGAATAGTCCCCAGTGTATCCACTGTCCTTGTAATTGTTATCTCTACTTAATATATTATTGCATTAATATTATATTTACTCCCTTTTCTTACAATGTTGCATTGTGTCCTTCTCACACCTGTTGTTAGCATGTTTTAGTGATGTACATGGGTAAAGAACTGTGAACAGGATTAATTATTATTACATCAATATAGACATCTTTCTTTTTAAAATGCTTGTTTGTGACATAATCACAAATAACTGATTTAACTGACATATATTTTCTCCATTTACTGTGCCCTCATACTTACAAATGTACTATTAACACTGTATTTTGTGTATATTCTCCCAATTTAACATCCCCTGTATCTTACTTCTTTTAATCAATTTGCCTTGAATTCATATAATCTTTCCACATGTGCTTGAATAATAGGTTTGCCTACAGGCAAGCAGTTTTATTTACATTGTGTGCTCATACTTACATGCAACATTTCATGGCCTCCAACACTGCTGCTCGTCACAAAGCAGTGCCTGGAAACATGTAATACAATGGGATCTGCTGCTAATCGAGCTAAAGCCTTGTGATCATGTAATATGTCTGTTGTATATTTGCAGCATTTTAACTGAACAAAAATGTAGTTTATTTTGGTCAGTAACTGCACATTTCTGTTTGCACTATTTTGTATCTTACCAAAAATTATAGACACATACATACACACACACACACACACACACACACACACACACACACACACACACACACACACACACACAAACACACACACACACAAACACATACACATATATATATATATATATATATATATATATGTGTGTGTGTGTGTGTGTGTGTGTGTGTGTATGTATATATATAAAAAACAAAAAGGCACAACCAGATAGTAAATGCCCCTGTGAACGGTAGAATAAATAAAACAAAAAATACGCTAAATGTATAAAACATTCACAGGGCAATCCACGACTGATTCAAACTTCGTCAAAGGCAGTGCACAGAAATATTAAATAATCGTAGTGCACGAACGTAATAAATGAATGAGTTTATTTGACAGCGAGCACTTTCACCAAACTGGCTTCTTCAAGCTTTACATAGCCCAAAAAACACTAACATTTAAATGCTGCTAAAAGTCAAACGATTGGTTTACATCAATAATGACATCATCACATGTCAAATTCAAAATATAAATAGAAAATATATAAAATATATACATTGAACTGTAAAATATACAATTCAAATGAATAAATATTCAACATATATAAAATATATAAAAAACTTCAACATAAAAAACTCTAAAATAGCCACAGAAGCCTTAACTAAATACATTGCGTATACCTTCCAGAGGCGATCGCTATAATCACAACCTCCCAGAAACAAAAAACAATTACAAATCATGCCATCATGTATAATATTAAATGCATGGAATATGAAACCACACAAAACAAAAATATAAATACATAGAACCATAAAACATCAGTATTTCAGGACTTTAAGCCTTCTGTTCCTGAGAACCGGCTTCAGATGTACCTTATCATTCAAGCCCGGGGGCTTGTCAGCCCTACATCTCACTATCCACTTAAGTTCGCATTCCTCTATAAAATTATTAAAATCACCCCCCCCCCATACTGGCATTAAGTGCCTGCAAAACTGAGAATTTAAAGGTGTGCTGAGGACCTGCAGTCATATTGTGTTTTGCCAAGGCATTAACTTCATGACCAATATGGATATGATATACGTGCTCACAAATTCTCTCACGCAGTCTCCTAGTAGTCTTGCCTATATAAAATGCCTGGCATAGTACACACCTGGCAAGATAAATAACAGACTCCGTTTGACAATTAGCAACTGCTTTAAGTAAAAAATCCCGATGTAAAGAAGGGTGCAAAAAACTGGTCCTTTCATCTATGAACACACATTGTTTACATCTCCTACAAGGGGTCATACCTATTACTGGACTTACATTCTCTCCATTGGCTTCATTCAAATCAAAAGACCTATGGCATAACAACTGTTTTATATTTTTTCTGTTCTTAAAAAAGAACCTTGGGTTCTCTCCAACTATACCTTTAATATCATCATCCAGGAGCAGTGTACCCCAGTGTCGTTGTATCAACTTTTTAATAGATGGTGTATCTAATGTAAAGAACATAGGTACTTGTGTGTGTGCGTGTGTGTGTGTGTGTGTGTGTGTGTGTGTGTGTGTGTATACATATATATATATATATATATATATATATATATATAGGTTTACTATAAAAATGCTGAAAATCAAAATAATTTTCCACCTTTTCATCAAACCAGTTTACTAAAATAGGTAATAATGACTTACCATAATTTCAGAAATGGTAACACTGAATTGACATTTGAACACCAGAAGTTCCAATGTCGAACATCTGTGTTACCAGTAAAGTTTTTGCAGGGGGCCCCCCTGCACCCCCCACACCCCTATATATTATATATTCCAACTCTGAGATCACACTAAGGTGAGAAAAGGGTACATTTCCTGATCCCCATTGTAGTGCAGTCTGTTATCAGAACATTGACTCCACATTAGCGAATGCACACCACCATTCGCTAATGTGGATTCAAACATTTTCTGGATCGGCATTACGAAATCTTGAAAACAGCCTTTTCAACCTTCCCAGCTTTGCATAAGTGCCAATCTAAACTTTGATAGTAAACCATATGTATGCCACAAACAAATCTAAAGCACCCATGCTGAATGCTGCACAGCAACAGTTATCCCACTCCACAAGGGGGGAGCCACCACGGACCCCAGGAACTACCACCCCATTAGCCTGACGAGCCTGATCTGCAAGGCCATGGAACGTATCATCATGGAACTTATAAACAAAGACATTGGTAATCTCCAAACTCTGGATCCCACCCAGTTCGGGTTTGTAAAAGGCAGATCATGTCTCCTAAACCTGACAGACTTCTTTGAAGCAGTCACCAAAGCCGTAGACAAGGGTAAGGTGGTTCACACAGCCTATCTAGATCTTGCCAAGGCTTTCAACACCATCCCTCACTCTGGAATTATAGATAAACTCACTAAACTAGGTAGAAATCCCTATGTCACAAGATGGGTTGCCAACTGGCTCACTGACAGAACCCACACTGTGAAAGTAGCAGACTCCAAATCTGACTTCAGACCAGTGACAAGTGGAGTACCACAGGGTTCAGTCCTGGGTCCTCTCCTGTTTGGTATCTACTTCTCTGAAGTACAGGCTAACACAGAAGGTCTTTGGCTAATGAAGTTTGCAGATGACTGCAAACTAGGAGACATAATTGAAACTCCTAATGATGTGGACATCCTACAAAAGGGCCTCACTGAGACAGATACCTGGTGTCAAAGCCATGGCCTCAAGCTCAATGCCAAAAAGTGCATTGTCATCCCCTTTGGTAAAAGCTCTGTACCCATGAACTACAACATAGGCGGTAGTATACTTAACACCAAAAGTGTGATAAGAGACCTTGGGACACAGGTGGACAATAGTCTCTCCTTTGATAATCACATCACCACAGTAGTCAGGAAATCCTTCTATGTTGCACACCTCATCACGAGAGGTTTCCCATCCAGAAAAAAAGAGGTCATTGTTCCCCTCTACTCATCATTCATTAGACCCATTATAGAGTACAATGCCCCTATTGGTATGTACCTCACAAGACATCTACAACAACTGGAAAGGCCACAGAAATACCTCACAAAGAAGATTACTGGCCTCAAACAGATGCCCTATGCAGACCATCTCAAAAAACTCCAGCTTTACTCCGTCACATATCGCCTACTCATAGGTGATCTCTGCCTAACATACAAAGCTATCTCAAACCCAGAGCTGTTGGACATGCTCCACTTAAAGAAATCCCAATCCCTCAGAGCTACATGCTCTAGGGACCTAAACCTTGTCACCACATTAAACAGAACATGCCGGAGGGATAGATTCCTGTCCCAGAGACTTCCCATACTCTGGAATAAACTACCTATCTATATCAAACAAAGCTCCTCATTAGCACTCTTCAAAAAAATCTTGATGACTGGATGTGAAATAGGAAATTCACCCCAGGGATCACCTCTGTGGCTCTGTTCGACAGTGGCACAGGAAAATAATTTTCTTGGGTGGCAAAAGCCAGGGTACCTTTTCGGCTGGGATTGTATAGGCCCCAGGGCCGATAGCCTAGTACCTACCTATGAACCTATGAACCATATATGACGTTTAGTTTTATGTGTGTGTGTGTGTGTGTGTGTGTGTGTGTGTGTGTGTGTGTGTGCGTGTGTGTGTATATATATACATATATATATATATATATATATATATATATATATATATATATATATATATATATATATATATATATATATATATATATATATATATATATGGGTCTACCTGACATGGTCGACAGTTCATATGGTCGACAGTTCATTTGGTCGACAGTTCATTTGATCGACAAGCATTTTAGGTGGGGGGCTTTGCCCCCCACACCCCCCAATGTTGGGGGGCTGTGCCACCCACACCCCCCTAACTATATATATCAACTCCAGGGTCACACAACATTGTGGAAGGGGCAAATCTGCTTGTTGACCAAATGAACTGTCAACCAAATGAGTGTCGATCATATGAAATGTCGACCATGTCAGGTAGACCCATATATATATATATATATATATATATATATATATATATGTATATATATTAAACTAAACATTGTATATGGGTGCTTTAGATTATTTTGAGGCATACATTTATCACATGCCATGATTTTTGTTAAATTTCATTAGTGGTTATGGTGGTCGAATTATATTACAGTCAGGATTTTTTTTTTTTGTTTATGTGATAGCAAAGGTAAGCCCAACAGTTATGTTTGTGATCACTTTAGTTTGGTGGATTTGTTTTTTCTTTTATGAGATATTTGTCATTGCCCTGGTCATTCCCATAAACTTTTTAGATGAAAATACATTGGTGATGTAAAAAAGTGTAATCATATCTGGCTATATAGATAGATAGCTATAGATATATCTATATATATCTAAATATATAAAAAAACTATATACATATATATATATATATATATATATATATATATATATATATATATATATATATACATATGTGTGAGTGTGTGTGTGTGTGTGTGTGTGTGTGTGTGTGTGTGTGTGTGGTTGGGGAGGGTTCCATATGCCAATAGCAGGTATAGAAAAAGCAGAATAGAAGTACACAATTTCTTTGGCACTGAAAATGTCTATCAAACTTGTATGTTGCTAAAGTATAAACACTGAACTAGCATTGGTTCATACTACAAGGCAAAACATAACACAAATAAATGAAATGTTCATTTTTCTTCATAAAAATCTGAAGGAGTAACAAAGTAAAGCATTTGTTTTTCAGTGTGGTACCCTATTTATTTTCTGCTCTACGTTACACATGAGGGACTTTATTTTGTTTGGTTAATGATCAGGTATGCATAGGCCATCTGAGACATTACCTTTCAATCATCTTGACTGATAGCTGTATGGATCATCTGAGACTCACCTTTCCATCAGCTTGATTGATGATTCATATAGACAAAACCTCATTTCAGTACCTGAAGTCTAAAATACCAGTGTTACAAATATGTCAAGATGGTTAAATGTACATGACCTACTGAAAGCTTGTGAAACAAAAACATTTATGCCGTACATGTCTAATTAACATTTCTAAAGATGCCATAAATGTACAGCTTTCTGTCTTGCAGTGTTGTTAACCAAAAACATATAATTTGTAAAATTAGTTCATTTATATGAATACATCTCTAAAATTCAACTGTTTTATAAACCACTTGGGTATCAGCTAGGCTAAACTTATAATAAAATTAATTACAAATAAATACAGATCTTTCAGTTACTAAGTAGTGTTTTAAGAGTTATGGAGCTATAAGAGTATTATTATATCTCATCTTTAACAGACATTTTTGTTCAATAAACCAGCTCCTTTTTAACTACTTTCAGTATTAGACTAAAATATGATTGAAAACAGTATACAATTATGCCTATAGATGCTTTCTTGCAAAACATATGAACGCTATCCATGAATTCCTCTTTGTACATCAGATTTAGGATGATTTAACCTACATTTTTAGTAAAACATGTTACAGTTTAATTCTTGACACAGCTCCAGCAAAAATAATTTTGTCTTGTCATGAAAAATAAATAAATAAAGCAATAGCTTATTTATACATGCAAAAGCTTCCACTAGCCTATTTAAACTAGCAAGCAACCGACTATTAACTACTTTACATATACTTGAAATTTCCAGCTGGCCCTTCAGCATCAATTCCTTGAAGAGTATCTTCACCTCTACCTTCCACTATGAAAAGTTATCAATTAAGGAAGTGAACACCTGGCTTAGACAAATATTAACTCTGGGAAAGCTGACTCAGATGACTGCATTCCAAAGTTCTTCAAAATTCACTGCACCTTCACCATTGGATCCCTCCGGTACATCCTAGGACTGGTACCTTCCATGACCTGTGAAAGACATCTGCAATAATATTTCTTCCTAAATAGAGTAGACCACTGCATCTCATGTATTACCAACCCAGCTCTCTCCCTTTCTCGTTCTCTCTGTCTTTTCTCCTTTCTCAAAAATATTTCAAAACTTACTTCTCACCTCAACATTTTTAAACTCCTCAACTCCCAGCTGCCTCTGTTTAAGAAACTATGAATTAATTGTCACTCACTAAAACACAAATAATCAAGCAATAATGCCTTACAGGGTGTGTGTTAATATGTAATTAACTCCCGCCCAGGCATGTTATGAGGTCCAACGCCACAGACAGAGGGTCTGTACACCCTCTGGAAGAGTATTAATTACACATTAACACACACCCTAGAGGGCATTATTGCACTTAGAGAATGGGAACTCTGTAAAATTGTTGTGTTTTACTTGCTTATTTATTTTTAAGTACTATATTATATTTTTTTATATATTTTAATGTAAAATAGTTCCTCTGCCTACTGTTTCAAACTTGCTGTAGTGTATGTTGATGTTGGAGGAAGCATTTTACATCAAACATATTTAAAAAATAATATAGTGCTTAAAAAATAATAAGCAAGTGAAACACAACAATTTTACATACAGCACATTTTCTCTCCCATACAGGCACATACAGTTTCTTCTGCTTTCACACAAAAACATATACACACAGTCTCCTCTGCTTTCATACACACATTCACTCACACAAGATCAGTCTCACCCTCTTTTTCAGTCTCAGTCTCCAGCTGCTTTCATGCGCACATTCAGTTTCATTCTCTCTCGATCTCTCTGACACGCAGTCTCCTCTGCTTACATACATGCATTCAATCACACATCATTCTTGCTTTCGCTCTCACTCTCTCAATCTCTCTCTCTCACACACACACACACACACACACACACACACACACACACACACACACACACACACACACACACACACACACACACACTTTCTCGGCTTTCATGCACGCATTCACGCACACATGCAGACAGAAACACACACTTTTCTGTTTCGCTCATTCGATCTCTCTCTCTTACTTTCATACACACACACACACACACACATGCTTTATTTTAATTTTTTTCTTTTTTTATTTTATACTTGCTAAAAAGCAAAAATGCTGCTTAGCAGCTGTAAAATAATGGGTTGCTCGCTCTTTCATTTACTGACATCTACACATACACTCAAACACAGATATAAACACATACACATACCCTTTGGTTGTCTTCTTTTTTTATATTTTACACTCACTAAACAGCAAAAGCACTGCTTAGCAAGCGTAAAATAATGGTGGCCATTCCGTTTTCTCAGTCCAACCTCCATGGCAGCTCGATATGCTGCCATGAAGCAGCTGACTCATTTTTCAGTGGGCATTACTTGTACATTAATACCCTGCTGGAGAATACTCATTATCCAATCAGGGCACTGATGTACAGTAAGCCCATTCTCTAATATCCCCTAAAACATGAAAAAGGGCACGCAAAGAAGCACAGTCTTAAATGAATGGAAAATGGCATTTGATTCATTATATCAAAACAATCTTTTGTAAGAATTAACAATGTACTTACTTCTACCTACATTAGTTAAATGGATGCAAAACTATCTTACTGAGTAGTCTTTCAGAATTAGAGTTAGAACTTGCCCTCTTGCTTATACATAAGAGTTCAACCCTGGCATCTCTCACAGCTCCTTCCTAGATCATCTGCTCTATTATATTTCAAATGTCTTTGGGCATGCACTTCCTCATATCTCCACCTAGTTCTGTATTGACATTTGACAATAGGCTTATATGCTCTTCTGATTCCTAACCTAAATGCTTGTGACTTGCCTTATAGCTGTTCACTCACAGTATGACTCATAAAAGCCACTAGATGTCAGATAGAACACAATCATGATTTTTGGAACAGTGGAACACTGTTCACGGGTACCTTGGAATTGCTCAGTAACCTCACCATTGGGAGAGGGTTCTTCTCTTCAGTCAGGGCATACATTATTTAAATTTATTTTTATTTCATAGCCATGGTAAACCACTGATCCCAATGGGCCATTTTTAGGCTCAGTCCACATTACAAACATAGAATGTACATAATACAGATTTCTACAACTGATTGAAGGATACATTTAAACATTTAGTTTTCTGTCTTCAGCAACATTTCACCTTTTCTTCCCAACATAAATATGTTTGTGCTAAATTTAAAACTTGCTACTTGCCCACCTGATTTAAAATTTTACTCTTGCTAATAGTGAAATTAAAATTCGACATTGTAAAATATGAGCTTATTCATGTCTTATATTATGGATTTCCACTCATGACTGCAGAGCCCCCTGATCAATTATGTTAGGCTTCATGTGATTGAGTCATCTTACATGAAACATACCTGCACCACCCTCCCTCAAGTAAAGTTATAAAACAACAAGAATAGAAAGCAGAAACTAAAGCAATGTAGAATAAAGACACCTGGCAAGCAAAAACTAAAGCACGGTGGAATAAAGACTCCCAGATAAATCCAGTGGTAGTGGGAGCAACTGGGCTAATAAAAGACAATGAACAGACATACTTGAATACATTACCAATACATGTAACTCCATATGAATGATAAAAACAGATAATTCTGGATACACTGTGGGTGCTGAGGACAGCATTCTAGGCAAACATCAAAGAATAAAGCAAAACTGATTTCCTGAACTTTTTACTCTGTCATAGTTTATGAATGGGTCCATTGATGTCACAGTATTAAGAAAACTTTAGGAAAAGTGATGAGGTTAAAACTACCAACATAAAAATTTCAATAAAACATAAATTAAAGGTCATGCTACTAAATGCTAGGAGTCTAAATATGAAACTGCAGTCATTGCAAACATTCCTAACCCTGGAAAATGCTGACATCTGTGCAGTTACAGAAACCTGGTTCAAAGCTGCAGAGGGCATCAGTTTGAGGAATTGCCAAGGACACCAGACGATCCAGCTATGGCTGTGCTTAAATTATAGGTTTTAGCTATACCTTTTGATTGTAATTTATTGTAACTTCCTTAGTCTTCCCCAATGTATTGCTAAGGTATAAAGTTGCCTTATTTTCCTGGCTAACCTACAGTACTTAATGATCTGTGACTAAGAGTTATATCAGAACTTGGCCTGGCACATTTTTGCTAGCTTGCTATTTTCCAGTTTGGGAACCAAATATGACAAGCTTTTAAGGCAAAGTCCTGCACACAAGTAACAAGATTTCAGCTGCAAAAGTACACAGTGGCACATTGGCTGCCTTTTACTATTTGATATGAGAAACAGATGAACTAAAAGGTAAATGGTATTTTTAAATATGTAACTAAAAAAAGTAATGAATGACATAAAGGGGACAAGTGGGTTGTCTACGCTTCTAACTTCTCTTAAACTTGTAACCTCTTTCCTTCATTTCATCTGTAGCTAAGGTTGTGAAGAACATTTCAGTGGAATAGATACAAAATAAATAAATAAAAAAGACAATATGTTACTTTTTGTCTTCATCATTGTAGAACTTCTAATTATTTCACAGCATCGTGTAGCCTTGCTGCTTTTTGCAATGCCCCTTCTTCATGACGATTTCAAGTTGGCATTTCTGTACTTTCTTTGGCATTTGTGTACAAGTAGCTTTTGTACAATTTTGTGTTATCATGGTTTGTTGAAACTGCATTGAGTTTTACTTTTTCCAACTGTAGTGTGACATTGGTGTTGGTATAGTTATGGGGTGTGGGAAGGCCAAGCTCACACATCACAGAAAATATTTTTGTTCTGTTTTTGTGGGGTTTTGTATTTTGCTTCTCAGTGGTGAAAAACTGATGGTGTATGACTCATTTTATGATGACTCAGCAGAATATGCAGAAAGCCTAAGGATCTGGTAAAATCACAAATGTAATTAATGTTCCTCGTAGAAAAACAATAAACACTTTTATGAATCCTCTTCCTCTAACTAGCCCTAAGCACATGGATGTACAAGGGTTTACAAATAGCTTAGGGAGAATGACAGAGTGTGTACTTAAAATACATGCCTGTTGGTACCAAACTGTATTCTATAAAATATTTCGGTACCAAACTGTCTACTATAAACTGTTTCTTTACAAACATTTTACAGAAGTGTATTGTGTACCTCTGCTCTTTTTCACTGTCCTCACCAACTATCCACATCCTATACCTTCTATGTTTTCTCATTTGCAAACAACACTTCTTCTACCCATTTCACTTACTGAGCTACAGATTCATCACCTCGAGGCAGCAGCATTTTCTTTCAGAAGGCATGACTATTTTCTTTCAGTTTTACTCTCCCATGTGAGTAAAACTCTAAAAGAGCTACACAGTAAAGATGTGGGAGGCCATTTGTAATCTCATGCTAATTGTTGGTCCCAGCATTGAGCTAGTCAGTGAAGCTTGCGTGTGTTTTTGTTTCATCTGTAGAAACAACATCACAAGCAACAAATGCTTGTGATGTCGTTTCTACAGATGAAACAAAACTCAACTTTTTGCTATGTGACCAATATAATAACTGAATTAAGGACTTTTATAATGAAAAGCAGTTTCAGACTTTTGTTTGTTGTACATCAAAGCTATATTTCAGGAAAGCTGCTCAGTTTATCTGTAACAAAGATGTCATAGCCTATATCTGACTTTTACCTTGTAGATTCCTAAGTTCATGGGATGTGATGCCAAGCTTACAACCAATATGTTTTCTAAAAAATTGATTTGTGTGCCAACAAGAGCATGGTTTCTATTAAAGAATGCGTTGAATTTCATTGTGAAGAATATGACTAATATACTTGATTTGAGTAAAAGTGAAGCTTTTTTACATAAGCATAGTACACAGTTTATATATCTGTCCTCTAGGCACAGATTTATAAATAGAATTGAATCCTGCATTACTTCAAAGACCCGGTAGAGGTTACCTGTGAGATGCCTGTAGACTACAGAGTTGAAACCCATTTCTTGTAGTCTTTCCAAGTATTTCATGTTTTACAGCATTTAGATTTTTCTTGTTAGGAATTTCTATGCTTCTTCTAAGCTAACTAGATGAAGATTCAACCAGACAAGAAAAAAAAAACAACTCATCATTAAAAATGTAGATGCAAACTCCTTGTACCACCATATAGGGGCTTATCCCCATGCTCCCTTATTTAAATGTACTAAACCTACAGTCAAACAACTGCAGAGATAAAGGAAAAATCAAATGAAAAAAAGAGAAAAAAAAAAAGATCATACACACGGAATCACTGACAGTGATTTTCTACTAGAAACATGTTAAGGAGATGATTATTAGCAAATTTAGTAAATTAATTGAAATTTCCCCCTACTAACATTTGACAGAAAGTAAAAGTAACATTTTCATCAACTTTTCTGTATTATTTGTGTGGAAGCTTTAGAATGCAATATTATATTCAATTAAATAATGAACTAATTAAATGTATTTAATGTATTTATGTATTATATGACATCAACATTTTTTGTGTCAGCTCACCGAGAGCAATATGTTCAAACTGTCTTCAGTTTAATATTTTTTATCCACACTTTGTTGATCAGATTGGCTTAGGCAAAACTAATTTTTAGAGGATAACTAGAAAATTTTTGAACAAGGTGTATAAAAAAATAATTAAAAAATAAAAAAAAATCAAACTACTTTGACAAGACTAGCTGATCATTTGCAATCAATACAAAGAAATGCAGTTTTTAAACATGGATATAGCTAAGTGACTAAATAAATAGCTAACCAGAATATTCAGTTATATTGCACAAATCTATATAATAATTTCACACAAATTGTTGTATCTTTCAGCTTTTCCCGGTTAGGAGTCACCACAGCAGAACTCCGGTCCGCTAATGATTGGCAGTAGATTTTTACGTGCCGAGTTGCCAGCTCTGATGCACAACCTTCAATGAAGGTATGCCCGTTCATGCATGTCTCCACACAGAAGACGCATTAGCCGAGAATCGAACAGGACAACGTCTTACTATGAGGCGACAACGTTACCGCAGCACCACCACCGCAGTTCAATAATTTCACACAAGCATATTCCTAATTCATATTAGAAGAGCAAAATATGAAAAAAATGGTATAACCAAATGTTTATCAAAGTCAAGGATACGATTTAGGTCCTAACTATTAAGTGGATGTTTCTACAGGTAAGCAAAACATTGGGAAAGCACAAATGTAATTTCAATAAAAGCAGCTTTTGGTGGACTTTATTCAATTAAATGGAGTTTCTGCATATTACTGTTGCTTCTGTGTTATATTCCTTTAGGTAGACCTTCACTTCAATATAATGTAAGTTTCTAAGAATGCTTTTCTGACTGTGAAATGAACAGTTGATAAAAGACTACTTTGTCATCCATTCTGATCTCAAGTGCTTGATTATATTGGCAATTTGTATTATTAGACTGTTTCATTTTTACTCTAAGTTTATACCACTTTTACCAAACTTAATGATGTCACATTTGTTAATCAATTAACACATATGGGAATATCTCAATGAAATTAGAAGGCAATGTAATTTTAATATACTGGTTAAACATATAAGGCCATATAAGATCATGACAATAATTTTAAAATCCTTGCTCCACAAATGCTTAAAAGGTAAATTGAAGTGGTGACTAGAGTGATGATCATTTTTACTGAATTATGATGGAAAGTATGCCAGAATATATGGGTGCATAAGACAGAATGACAGTTTGCCATTCAAGCCATGTTTGAAAATAAAAAGGCAGCTACCAGAGGTAGGACATTTATTATTAAATTTCCAACCTTTTAATATTATAGACTTTTTATGTGTCAATATTTTTATGTATTTATAGTTTTCCCGTTGTTTCTCGAATAGATGTTTTGTTCTAGTTGTTAATTGCTTTATTAAATTATACATTAGGTATTAATTATCAAGTATCTGATTAGTGGGCTTGACTATGAAAATGTTTTGTCAATTAATGTGATTGTCTTTTAATACCTGATGAAGAGCCAACTATAACTATAAATCTAGGTAATGCTGAAATGGTATTATTCATACTAATTGTAAAGGCATGGTGTGAGAAAATAGTGAAATAAGACAGTCAGTCCGGGACTTGGAGAATTTTTTACCTCTTTTTATGACTGCACTTGAATTTACCCTACAGATGTTTCTGAACATTATGACATTAGCTTAAATGGAGCCTTATGACAAAAGCTTGTAGCGCCTTCCCTCCCGTTGCTTGGGACTGCCGCAAACTACTGTTCCCCTCTGTCTAGTGTGGATCTCACTCCCCAGACTACAACTTCTCTTTCATTAGTCATAGTTTACTTCCTCTGTCTTCAAAACTTATTGTCTGGTTTTAATAAAATGACAAACAAGTATGCTTTGCACATGACCCACGTCCAAAATAAAATGTCCTACATGAAGGCGCTACAAAATGCATTGCACTTCTGTCTGTTAATCAGTAAATGCTGAAAGGTAGCAGTTTAACAATTGCATAAAGCCCCATCAGTCTCATGTGAACCTGGTTAGGGCCTAGCTGAACTTAACAATTATTTTCCCTACCTGAAGGTGGCAGGACTGAAATATGAATAAGAAATCTAACTTACTACTAGACTTTCATTTTGCCATGACCATTCCTACAACCTCATACACAGATCAATAAAACATCTATAAGCTCATATCATATAAATGATATTCAGAAATACTGTGTTAATTTTAGCACTGCAGAAACTCATCAAATGAAGTCGACTAAACATACTTCCATTTTTACTACAGTGCTTAAAGGTATATTTTTAGAACAGATTATGTTTATTGCATCATATTGAGCATCCAACAGACATTAAAGTATAAAATTTGCAACAAAATTGTTGCACCAACTCCACTGCCTAGATTGTAGAGTATAAATCAAATGTAACAAATAATATTATTTAGAACAATATCCCATCACTGGTTTAGTCATGTCAATACTATTGATAATACAACCAGTACTGGACCTTGCTGGTTATTAATTTCAGTTTAATTTGCCATTGCAAATAAGAACAATTTATATCATGTCCCTGCTTTGACAATTTTTCAATCTATATAATGTAAAGTACTCTTTCTTGTTTTAAATATTGTTAGAACATAAATATAAAAATATTGACAAGAATTCTAACCATATCCATGTATCCAACTTTATTCCTGAACACTTACTAAGGTTCTGATAATAAAGCAAGAAATATACTTTCCAGTATGTTTCCACTATCTTCCAGAATTTAAAGATGATGGATATTAATACAGATAGAATAACTTTAATCTATGTGAAGAGCATCTCATTTTATATGACACTCTTAGGCAAAATCTGCAATAACCAAAAGTGAACATGCTTATCTTGTGGCAAAGATGCCATTGTTGCCTATTTCATCTTGACCAATTTCCAATTCCATAGCTGTCTTATTGCCCTATATTCCCATATCATGTCTATATAATTAACATGAACAGCACCATATCACTATCACCTCATGAGATTGTTTTTTAATGTTTCTAAATATGGCGCTAGTCAGTAATGTCAAGAATGGAAAAGTTTCATGTATATAAACTGCACAAGATAGGGGGAAATTATTATCTATGTAGATATGCAAACCCCGTTGCTCTCTACATCCTGAAAAAGGCAGTGTATTTTTCCCCAGATTAATCTGTCTATTGCAATGGAACTTTATTGTATGTTCATAATTATCTGATTTTTGGTCTTTTTTTGTAATAGTAGTAGATTTACTTATTTGATATGTATTGCCTTTTCTGTTTTGCCTCCATGTGGTCCATATAGCAATTGGTATTTGAATATTTCTCCATACACGTAATCTAAGTTGCAAGTATAGCCACCAGGGAATAGTCTGTAAAAAGATATTCCTATGTTTTATCAACTAGAGTGGATGGATACTGGTCTCTTAATCATCTCATATGTCCATAACACAATATATTCCCCTTTGTATACAATTTTTCCAGATTATTGTCTCTACATTTATTGTAACTTTTGGATTAGCCAAATTTTGTCTTATTCATACACTTTTCCTTGACTGTCTTGCCCTCTGATTCATATGGAATCTCTTTTCAAACTAATCCTCTAGTCCTATCGGGTCAAGATTTTTTTTACTGTAGTCTGTACTCTTTGAATAGTATGCTACAATAACAAGAAATAACTCCTTGTTAAACCATAAAGACTTTTCATTTCTTCTTGTCTACCAATTTTGTTGCCCAATCATGTATATCCTTATCACAATGGATTAGGGAATTCTCCCATCTTTCTTGCTAAAGTGTCATACATTTTATTCCTAGACATTTCAGGTTTTTCTTCTTGACAAAGATAATAAAAAAGTCGTCTATACTGTCACTACAGCCAGAGACCATTTTACATGTGGGAGTTGTCTCATGATAGAATTTTTTGGAAAGGAAAAATATGCATTAATGATTGGATATTCAGGTGTACTATCATTCCCATATCAGAGGATAAATAAATTCCCATGTCAATGCACTGATCCACCACTCTCAGTGGTCGTTGTTATAATGTACCCACTTCTGATTGCATATATAAAACTTTAATGGAAATATAACCAACTTAGCAGAATAACTTGTGGGTCTGACCATTTTGAGAATTATTTTGTTTGTTTCAGGACAGGAACAAGTGAGCTTTCTGGGTTGACTAAAAAAAGCCGATAATCCTATTCTTACTGTTACCACTTAAATAATAACATGAGATTTATTGGATAATGTTGTCTGGTGTATTAAGGCATAATTCACTTATGCCCTATTCTGCTCTGAAGAAGCTAGTTTTATGTGAAAGTGCATACTACTCTTCAGTAAATGGTGATGTAAGTATATGCTTGTTTAGGCAGCAGTTAGAAAAATTATTATGCAAATCTCTATCTAATTTATTTATGGCTAAAATAAACAAATATGGTGAGAGGGGGCAATCTTGTTTTAAGGCCATTAAGCCCATTGACATGCTCTGAAAGAAGACCATTGGTGTATGTATATATATATATATATATATATATATATATATATATATATATATATATATATATATATTTACATACACCACACACACACACACACACACATATACACACACACACACACACTTATTGAACAGCATTTTAAAAGATGGAGTTGATATGTATTGCCACATTTTATAACAAAACAATACAGATGATGTATTTTTCAGTTGCTATCCTTACCATCTATTGACTGAAAGAAACTTTGAACAATTGACAGACTGATCAGAAACACAGTTGATATTGGGAAATTTAGTGAAATGATATTGATGAGATTCCCTCCAATTGCAGTGACATCAAAACCTATATACCATTTGAACTACATCATGCTTCTAAATAGAAACTAAGGCCATCACCTTTATTGGAAAAGTGCTTCTTTTTGTCATGAGGTTGATGACTGACTTTCTGACATATGAATGCCTGAAACAATTGACAGAGATCAAGTAGTTTTGCACTCACTCATTTACCGGACAAGTAGATTGTTCCCTCATACCTGGACATGCAGGATGGAATTGCAGACATGGTACTAAACACTCATGTGCCATAGGAGATGCTTTAATTTAGTAATGTCCATTATAGTGCAGTAAAGCACACTACACAACATGATTGAAAAAAAAGAGACTGACCACAACCTACCTGCTTATTTGTCCTTCCAGGCACATCTGGTTTGCAAGTACAACATCCATATGTCTTCCAATATATTGTTTAGCATTGTTCTATATGTACCAGTATGCATCCCATAACAGGACTGTGTGAACTGACAATGGAATCATATATTGTTAGGCACCCACTATAGGAGGATGGGTAACCATTATAGAGGATCCTATAGATGCAGTGTCTGAGAACACAGCTTCACTGGAAAATGAGAGTCTTAGACAGAGTCAGCCTGTGGCTGTTGCCCACACAGTATCTGACATGTACAATTTTTCTGAGGTAGGCATACTCACAATAGTCTAGAAACACAGGAAGTCCAGTTCCATTATGTCTCGAACATTAGCACTGATATGTGTGTGTGTGACACTTAGAATCAAATCATGGATATGCAGGTTAGTGTTCCTAGCACAGACAAATGCTACAAAGACCAATGTAGAGCAGGTGTGTGTGTGGCCTGTGGTTTAAGGGAAGACATACACCAAATTCACAGCAACTTGGAGTATTGTGACATGCAGATCATAGTGCTGCTGAAGTCATTTGTGACAAATAAGATACAGTGCAGCTGTCATTCAGACTTTCTTCATAGATCATGAGGTCCATGATTATGACTGTCTCTGAGTGCAAGGTGGTGAGGCACAGTCGATGCCATATCAGGCTACACAAACCATTGGTGAAACAGTATCACTACCTACCTTTCCTTGTCATCTGCATTATCCAGGTCATGGTCAGCATTTGTCATCAATGCAATTGACAATTCCCCAAGGTGCCCTTACATGGTCCTGTATTTCACCCCCTTCCCTTTCTAGGAACAGATCAGGCACCACCATTGAAATTCAACAAAAAGACACTAGCAATGGACACACCATGGCAGGCAAAGCCCTACAATGAAAAATGTGATGTTTGACTTCCCACATCCTCCCAGAGTATGAGTTTACTATGAGCATCTCCAATGACCCTACACCACACTATTGTGGTGCAGTCATCTGGCATCTGTTCCTTCTACCTGTGTAAGTAATTGTGACTGTATTCTGCTCACCAAAAGAGCATGTGAGTATGGTTATATCTGTTACACATCACAACCAGTCCATGCACTTCTCTGCATACCTTTGATAGCACAGGCATCATTTTGTTCTGTGATGTCTCTTTCATGGCCCATACCTCTGGACCAGACACTACCTCCTTGGCAGTGCAGCACATATTGCCCAGTTCTTTGCATTCACTGGGATAGTGCTGCTGTATGTTCCTCTCCTGACTTTCCACCCTATCCTTCTGTTGCTAGTACAACTGGTCTTATATTGATGTGGTGGTGTTGTTTCAGCTGTTTACATAATACATGATGTGAAGTATGGCACATACCACAAGTATCTTGCTGTACGCATCCAGAATACACTGCAGTGGCCATCTATAGGTGTATAAACATTGGAAATGAGCCTTCATTAGTCTGAATACTTGGTCATTGTGCTTCAGGTTTGAGGGTAGAACATCAGAAACATCAATTGAGCTCTATGACATAGACTGACTGCAACACACATTGCAGAACATGCTACATGAAGCCTGTTCCCAGCAATGCATGGTACATGAGTGTATAGACTTTCTTTCTGCCGTGTGTGTGCATCTACCAATTAGCTGACCCTGTATGATGCATCTCGCAGGAATTGCTGGTATATGCTAGGCATGTGCCATAAATGTGAATCATGGGCACTGCCTGCATGGTGCATAGTTATCATAGATGATGTCCTGAGTATTACAAACCAAACAGCAGTTCATGAAATGGAAGCCTTTCCTGCTGATGTATTACAGAAACTCTGCAGAAGGTAAGGCTTTGACAGCAATACAGGTGACATCTATGGTACTTGGAAACACAGGAAAATTAAATATCAGATAAAAGAACCACATATTGTTGGGTCTGTCTTCTAGTGTTCTTGGGAACCTGATATGGTCCTCCATATGTTGCAGCATAGTGTCAAGGAACTGGTTTATCATTCACAGAACTAGTGCCTGTGATATCTGTACCATATACCATGTATGTTTCTCAAAGTGTTTTGTGGTTAAGATGGTTAAGAAGGGCATGCCTTGCACTTCTCTCAAGTCCATGTGTATTTTAAACAGTTTGATTAGGTCACTTACAGTATCCCTGTTAACTTTGACGCTGCAACTATCTGTTGTTCTGCCATTTAGTGACAAGACAGGCACTATCTTTACTCACTCAGTTGGGGAGATGCCAAGACATTCAATATCATGAGCACTGGTTCCAAAAGAGGTTGCCAACAAATGCTCCTGTACTCTGCTGCTGTACTCTAACACACAGCTCCCGTCATGTACACCAAAACTCTAACACAGCTCCTGTCATGTACACCAAAGCTCTAACATAGCTCCCGTCATGTACGCTAAAACTCCAACACAGCTTCCATCATGTACACCAAAACTCTAACATAGCTCCCGTTATGTACACCAAAACTCTAACACAGCTCCCGTCATGTACACCAAAGCTCTAACATAGCTCCCATCATGTACACCAAAACTCTAACATAGCTCCCATCATGTACGCCAAAACTCTAACACAGCTCCCATCATGTACACCAAAACTCTAACACAGCTCCCATCATGTACACCAAAACTCTAACACAGCTCCCATCATGTACACCAAAATTCTAACACAGCTCCCGTCATGTACA
Organism: Protopterus annectens; assembly: GCF_019279795.1. Classification (NCBI taxonomy): domain Eukaryota; kingdom Metazoa; phylum Chordata; order Ceratodontiformes; family Protopteridae; genus Protopterus; species Protopterus annectens. The sequence goes on along the minus strand of NC_056737.1, from coordinate 1,490,706,521 downwards.
CCAAAACTCTAACATAGCTCCCATCATGTACAAAAATTCTAACACAGCTCCCATCATGTACACCAAAACTCTAACACAGCTCCCATCATGTACACCAAAGCTCTAACATAGCTCCCATCATGTACACCAAAACTCTAACATAGCTCCCGTCATGTACACCAAAACTCTAACTCAGCTCCCATCATGTTCACCAAAACTTTAACATAGCTCCTGTCATGTACACCAAACCTCTAACACAGCTCCCATCATGTACACCAAAACTCTAACACAGTTCCCGTCATGCACACCAAAACTCTAACAAAGCTCCCATCATGTATCAAAATTCTAACACAGCTCCCATCATGTACACCAAAACTCCAACACAGCTCCCGTCATGTACAACAAAACTCTAACATAGCTCACGTCATGTACACCAAAACTCTAACACTGCTCCCGTCATGTACACAAAAGCTCTAACATATCTCCCATCATGTATACCAAAACTCTAACCCAGCTCCCATCATGTACACCAAAACTCTAACTCAGCTTCCATCATGTACACCAAAACTTTAACATAGCTCCTGTCATGTACACCAAAACTCTAACACAGCTCCCATCATGTACACCAAAACTCTAACACAGCTCCCATCATGTACACCAAAACTCTAACATAGCTCCCATCATGTACCAAAATTCTAACACAGCTCCCATCATGTACACCAAAACTCCAACACAGCTCCCATCATGTACACCAAAACTCTAACATAGCTCCCATCATGTACACCAAAACTCCAACACAGCTTCCATCATATACACCAAAACTCTACACAGCTCCCATCATGTACACCAAAACGCCAACACAGCTTCCATCATGTACACCAAAACTCTAACATTGCTCCCATCATGTACACTAAAACTCTAACATAGCACCCATCATGTACACCAAAACTCCAGCACAGCTTCCATCATGTACACCAAAACTCTAACATAGCTCCCATCATGTACTCTAAAATTCTAACATAGCGCCTGTCATGTACACCCAAACTCCAACAGAGCTCCCAACATCTTTTATACGTTTTTCAACTGCTGTGGCATTTTTTGTGATCCAGCAATTGTGCATTCCATATGGCTCATTTGACTGGGATTTCTTTTTTACATGTCACTATGCACTCATTACATGAACTACATATCAAGTTATTTTGACCCGTGTGCAGTTGTGAAGTCTGTGCCTTTGAGTTGCCCAAACCCTTAGCATGACAGCTACCCACAACGCTTCGTGTTGAACACCGGGCAAAGAACTATGAATCTCAAAAAGTATTTTCTGATGTTAGTTTTCTGAACACTGTACATGACATACTTTTGTTGTTAGACTACCTGTGTTTTGTAACATTTCTTTATTTCATATTATTTTTAATATGTGTTTAGCACCCATTTTCCTCTGTTCTGATTGGCTGACATTTCTATCTGTAGCCATTGTTTTAATTTTTATTAATATGCTCAAATGTTTTTGAGATTGATGTTGGTTGGATAATTGGATATGCGCAGCATTGTTTCTTGTATGTTTGATCAGTTTCCTTTTTTTCATTAAAGTGAAACTGAGAGACTGCCTCAATCTTGTTTGTATTTTATGTTATAGTTTGCATTTTTGTGGTTAGATTTAATGCACTCAGATACTATTTTTGGGGGTATCTTTAGATTTATAATTTTATGTTATCTTCAAACACTTACCCATTAAAGTCTAAAAAGCAAAGAGAAATACAGGTCTACTTCCCTTTGTTTGTTTTGATGATGCCCCCCCACGCACACACACATGCAGACATATATGTGTGTGTGTGTGTGTGTGTGTGTGCGTATATATATATATATATATATATATATATATATATATATATATATATATATATTAGTAAATTTCATATGTCTTTTCACTGATATATTTTGAAGCTGTCACAGTCCATTGAAATCAGTTTTGGTCAAACCGTGTTGCAGTAGACTTTTGGTGAATTCCCTTTGGACAAAGTTATGTGGCCATAGACTTAGTATGTACAATTAAGGAGAAGTGAGGGGAAAGTCTCCATGGTAGGTGGTATGAGTGATCAAGCACCAAAGATAAAGCATCTTCATTGTCTGTGAGTGTGGTTGTAATGTGTGCTTGACACTGCAGGATTTGTAGGTAGAGTGCATGTACGGAAGTTAGTGTAGGAACTGGATGGTGTTTATTTGTGATTAGTATATAGCTGTGGGTTTTTCTATGGGTTTTTTTTGTAGGATGTGATTTTGGTGATACTTGTGCTTGTTTGATGTACTGAGATTCATGTCGTGTTTGATGAATGAATGATTGATATATTGTGTGTGACCATA
>NC_056737.1:1490681681-1490701681 GCF_019279795.1 Protopterus annectens | reverse complement strand
GCAAAATATAACTAATCCAGTTTTATAAATCATCAGCTTTCCTATGTTCTTCCTGTAAGCATTATTTTTATAAAGCAGGTGTGAAAACAATTTCCACTTGTCCTGCAGCTGGAACCATTAAGATTCCACCTCACTATATCAGGAGAAAGCGTTTTCACATACAGCAGGAACAGATAATGGAACCAGCATACAGAGTCCTTGTAAAGAATTTGTCAGTTAGGAGCATAAAAAAACAAATGTAATGTAACTTGGAAGCACAATCATATTAACATCAACACAAATAATAGCATAACCCTTATTAATTTTTATTAGATAATGGAAAAACAAAAAGGGGTTAAAACCTATCTAACTGCATTACAGAAACTTCTAGCTAACCCCAGGCCTTAACACTGAATTACCCATCTAAGTGAAATCTGACTCATCTGGATAACGTCAAACTCACAAAAAATTTTATAATTCCACCAAGGCAGAGTAGCTGTTGTTGCTGTGCATGCTTGGTGGCAGTGACGGCTTTCAATTTTATGGGTTGCGGGAGTGTCCAGGCATTCCTCTAGGCCTGGATTTGATTATGACCCTTCATGGGAATAAATCCTTCGTTCATGCTGGAATCTAGGCATTGAAGCACTTGGATGTGGGTTTCTGGTGGAGTCGTACTGAAGTGGTGGATGTGATTTGTAAAGCAAGAAACATGTATTGGACTGTTGAGTGATGGAGTAGCCCAAACTGTGTGGCATGTCTGATTTTCTTGTAGCAGCTCGGTGAGCATTCTTGTAGAGGACTTGTTTGACAGGCATTTGGGGAATTGTGCCAGAAGTTACTGTTTATTTTTATTTTTATTTATTTTTTTTGTCGTAGTTTGCTCTTCAGAGGTATGTCTGTTGGGGGCGGGGGACTGGAGAGTGGGAGGTTTCAGGGAGCTGGGTCTGCTCACATGCATTTTATGATGGAAAGGGGGTCTGAAGCTTAATGGGGTGGCTTCTGGTGACTTCAGTTTTAGGTTTGCCTGTGGGCCGTCGCTTTCTGGGTGGTTTTGTGGGGAGCTCATGCAGGATTGCTGGTTTCAGTAGTGGGTCTTCCTGTTGGTGGATGTCACCAGCTTTGGGCAGTAGGGTAGTTGGCCATTGGTGGTTTCTTTCCCAGGGTACATTTTGTCTATGACAATAAGGTAAGTTGGCTCAGGTGTAAATAAATCTAATAATAATCACTGAAATTGCAATAAAATAGTAGAATGCTCAAACTGTTGAATTGCTGCGCATAACAACATGATTTCAGAATCAAGTCAAAACAGTGAGATAAATGTTCTGTTAGCCAACCCATCCAGATATTACTAGGACCGATAGCATTGGAGGTTCACAAGCTTTTAGAGGATTCCGCGAGTAAGGGCCATTGTTACGGAGTAGTTCTGCCATTCCAGTCTGCCCCATAGTTCCTGTTTCTTTGACTTTTGGACAGGTAGCGAGCACACCAGAAGGTGGACAGTTATATGTTGTCAAATCAAGCCAAAAAAAAAAAACTATGGATTATCTGTCTCAGCTTTTTTTTGCAGTGGTGGGGGCTGGAGGGAGCTGTGATGGCCATTTCGTGGGGTGGAGGTTGCTGCCGCACATGCGAAGTATTAAAAAAAAAAAAAAGCTGATAATCCTATTCTTAGTTACCATTTAAATAATAAGATGAGATTGATTAGATAATGTTATCCGGTGTATTAAGGCATCATTCACTTATGCCCTATTCTGCTCTGAATATGCTAGTTTCATGTGAACATGTGGTTAAAACAAATATCCATTCAGGTGGGAGAGGTCCAAGCCTAGACTTAAACCATTAAGTGAAACTAGATTTGAACAGAAGTAGATCAAAAATTGTAAAAAACAATGGATTGAGACAGCAGATTTAAAGACTATATGTTTTACTTATATCACTAACACGCAGGATAATAAATTAATCACAAGTATTTCAGAAACACGGCTCCTGGGAGAATGAAAAATATGTTATCTTATAAAAATGCTTCACAGGCATGACAAAACATAAATGAGTAAAAGAGGCACTGCACTAAAAACAAATGTGTTATATGCATAGCTGATGCAACAAGGAGACAACACTAGATACAAATATGATTTGTCTTTATGGAGGAGAGTGCAAAGTTCTCCAAATATGTGGAGGTCATGGGTAAGTGGTTTGTATCCTATTTGCTTGACACTGTCTCTTACATGACGGTGCCTAAGAAACTATTCAGCAGCATCCATTTGGTTATGGCTGCTTTGTCATAGATGGGAGTGGTGGTGGTGGTATATTTGTTCTCGGGTTGGCAGGATAGTTTGCCCTTGAAGATGCCTTGGAATGTGTGACATATTTTGGATGTTTTACATGTCTTTTTCTTTCTTGCAGATGAGGTCTTGGATAGCTGTGGCTGTAATTTGGAACCTATTAGAGGGTGTAATTTTGTCCGTTTCTTTGTAGATGGTGGTATGCTGAGTACCTGTTGCAGTGATACAGTGTATTCGCAGATGATGGAAGTAGTGGCAAGTGAAGAGGTTACACAAGGGGAACACAAGTGGGCAACAGTTACTGATGGAAATTGCTGGAGTGCAGAAAGCATCATGCAGTGGCTTGAAAAGGGGATTTGAAAGATGATGTTTTTGATAGAATGGACATTCTTGCCACCTGAACGGGACACAAAGAGGGTCTGAGTAATCATTTTAGTAAGGCATGTTTGAGCTCTGTGTTCAATTACTGGGAGCTGATTATTGCATTGGTATAGGGGGCAAGTAAGGAATAGTTAGGTAAGGGGGCAAAAGGGAGAAAACTGTCAGGGATGGTTTATGGGGAGTGTGGGGATCCCACAAGATGCGAGGGTCACGATGTTCATAGGAGCACAGGAACTTATTAGACTACACTCTATGGCTCCTGCAAGCCAGTGAAGTTCAGTCCTTGCTTTCTTGGAACCTTGGGTGGTTGTATTCACTCATCCAGTTGTTCAAACCGTATGTGGGGGAAGGGCCATGGAGGTGTTTGACATGATGCTGGAGTTTATTCCTAATGGGTGGCATCTTGGGGTGACAAATTTGTCTCCTGAGTAGGTAGTGTTAATGTTACATACCAGGTTAAGGTTTTACAGAATAGCACAAGGATCATTTCACTTGGGGTTTGGTGAATTTTGTAGGTAAGGTTTTAGGAAGCATGGTAGGCAGGTGGCTGTGTTGGTATAGTTTTAAAAACTGTGTGCGTTGTTACAGGGGAGTTAGAATGTATAAGGAAGCCTGGCTGTAGGATAAGGCAGCTGTAGGATACTAGTGGTATAGGTGACATAAGGAAAGAGCTTTTTAGGGAAAAGGCTAGGGACAAACAGGGGTTAAGAATGGTTTGCTAATGAGTGAATTGGGGGTGTTTATGGCTTGTCATGTAGAGTATTTCATTGCTGAGCATAGGTGAGTTTTCAGGAACTAGGTCAAGGGGTGCTGGATTTTTGCCATCTAAGGTTAGGACATTAAAGTTTTGGAGTTAGTCTATTCCCTATGGTAATGGAGTTGTTGCACATTTAGAACTGCATAGTGGGGGGCTAAGGTGATATGCTATGGTTAGCACTTAAGTGTGAGACTTGCTACTAGTTGTTTGGCTGGGTGCCGTCTTGAGTTCACGAGGTTATAGTTTGTGGTTTGTTGTGGTTATAGGCTGTCAATACATTCAGGTTGAGCCATGATTTCAGCTTTGAAGGCAGCAGGCTAAAAGGGTATGTGTTCTTTTGGTGTGGATGTTCCAGTGTTACAACGGGGTCACGGTAATCCTACTTTATTTAGTTTCATTAGGGTGTGTTTCAGTGATGGCATGGCAAAGGGGTTTATGACGGGATTCTAAGGTGCTTTACAGAGGATGGGTAAATGATGTTTGGCTTGACCCTTCCCTTTATGGGAAGTGGATTGAACAATTTTGGGTAGAAGGGAGGGGGAACAGCCTAGTCAGGCTGGTTGGCAGAGAAGAGGGATAGGCTTGCGCTCTTCTGTTCCCCCTTCTGATGTCTGGAGGTTCATTTCAAGGATCTGGGGAAAGGAAATGAGTAGTTGGAGGAAGCTTGCTGAATAGATAAGCAAGCTGAGATAAGGATGGTACTTATTTGGTGGAAGGTAATTCAATGGATGGTGTATGAAGTGAGTTGGGATGCTGCTTCATAAGTAAATTAAGCAAGCAGAGGTATGGACCCTGCTTGTTGGGCAGGGTGAGTAGGTACGCTGCCCTGATTAACATTACAATAAATGGTGTATGAAGTGAGATGGAATGCTTCTTCGTTAGTAAAGTAAGTGAGTAGAGGCATGGACGCTGCTTACTGTGGCACGGTGAGAAGGTACGCTGCCCTGATTAACATTACAAGGATGTTATGCTGTATTTAGAATCAATTGTATCATGAATAGTTGTAATTAATAAAGTTGGTGATCAAAGCTATGTTATGGAAATTGAATAAAGGTTGTCAAATGTCATTTGGTGTGATGTGTGTTATTGAAGGGGACCGGGACAAATGGGTTTAGTCAAAAAACACTTTTTTAGCAGTTCTCTGGGGAGAAAGGTTCCATCATATTACATTTTTAAACAGACATTCAGTAATATAAATGAACAGACATTAAAGAATATATATTAACAATTACACATTCATTTTCTATATTGCATTCATATGAAATAAAGGCAACTATTACAGTATAAAAGATGCTTATGCATTAGTAGATAATGAACATTGAGCACTTGAGGAGGTGGATTTGTGGGTTTGTCCAATAGAATATAAATCATGTGATTAGTGCTTCAAAATTCAAAAGAATGGAGGTGAGGGAAAGAATTAGGAAGGGCAGAAAAATGTTCATGTTATAGTTAAGATGTGGGGTATAAAGTGTGTTCATAGCTTTACACGCACGCGCATGCGCACACACACACACACATCTATATATATATATATATATATATATATATATATATATATATATATATATATATATATACATATATACTCACTACACACACATACACGCACATATATATATATATATATATATATATATATATATATATATATATATATACATATATACTCACTACACACACACACACACACACACACACACACACACACATATATATATATATATATATATATATATATATATACTCACTACACACACACACACACACACACATATATATATATATATATATATATACATATATACTCACTACACACACACACACATGCACATATATATATATATATATATATATATATATATATATATATATATATATACATATATACTCACTACACATACACACACACGCACATATATATATATATATATATATATATATATATATATATATATATACATATGTCTATCATAAAGATATATTAGAAGTATATAGGTAGGGGATGAGCAGTGGTGTAAAACTGTACATGGCTGGGAGATGCTAGTGAAACTATTAACAAAGACTAGATGTGAGGCACAGAATACAGAATGAAGAGAAATAGTTTGACAATATGGCAGGACTGAAGATAACAGTGACATTTATCCTGTAGAAATGTGGTGGTCGAATTTCCATTGGTCATCTATGAGGACACCCAGTAAATTTGTGTGGTTTACTTTTTCTCGTATGGTGTTTTTGGCAGAGATGATAATGCATACTGTTGTTATGACAGAGATGTATTTTGGGGTAATGAGCAGTAATTTAGTTTTTTTTTTAGGGTTTACTGGTAGTTATGAGTTATTTTAGCCATGCTTCAAAAAATAAGAAGGTTTTGGAGTTCAGAGAGAAGGAGAGAGATTTGTCAGAGAAAAATATATAATATATACAATGGGGTTGTGCGTTAGCATAATGATTAAGGTGTTTACTTCACAGACATAAAGTACATGGTTTGATTCTCTCCTTTGGGAAAATGGGCTAGGCTTAAGATGGCCTACAAAGGCAGCTAGCCTAGAGATTACCTATGAATTTATAGAGTAGGGCTGTGTCATTAGCATTTTGAACTAGGGTAGCATCCACAAACAATTAGCCTGATGGAGAGGTTTAGTAATACTCTTAAGATAATGCTCAGGGCCTTCACAGATCAGTTTAAGCAGAAAATAGACAAATACCTGCCTCACCTTTCTTTGCATACACAGTGGTGTCATGCCCCAAGAACCCACATATTTTTTTGCCACTTAGGCTACTTAATGGCCAGAGGGCGTGAGGGCCTCTAGGCATAAAACATACTGAGTAGAAGGGTGACTACAATTCTGACAACAGGTCTTTTGTAGAATATATCACATGCTTCATGATTAAGCTTTGATAGCTAATGGTGTTGACATAGCACCACCTTACTTAAGCATAATAGCAGCAGAAGGTCTTGTACAACTGCACTATTACAGTCAAAGATTGTTCAGTCAAACAAAAGATGCTTATTTCTTTTTGATAGAATATGATTCAGGCAGCATAGAAGAGTCTTTTCACTGATGGGAGGAAGGTAGGTGATATTTTTACATATATTAAGAGTACAACTAAACCTCTCCATCAGGCTATTTGTTTGTGGATGGCAGGAGTAGTCTTTAATAACTTTACCTAGCAACACTTTAACAAACCGGTCATCAAATTTGTCATCTAGCAGTGTTTCTTGTGGAAAACCCATTCTTCTAAAACTTAACAGCAGGCCATTTGCCACCTTTTATGACTCAGTAAAGGACAAAGGCAGTGCCTCGGCATATCTAGAGGCATACCACTAAATATGAAGTTCTGCCATGATAGTGATATATCGGAACTCTGTGTTTACAGTGGGCTACTGGAGGAATCAGATGGGGATCGTGTAGGCCATCTACATATCGAAGAATGAGGCAGTATTATCACAGCAGCTATCCCTACTAAAGTTTGGGAAATCTGAGCAGTACTACAAGAGTCTGCTGATAAGTACACTTCTGAAGCCAGGGTGTATCTAACCGGTAGACAATCAGATGAGTACACTGGCACAACAGCAATTTAAAAGGGTAGGGCAAAGGAATGTGAGGTAAAAATTGGAGAAGGGTCCTATCTTGCTTCCAAAAAAATGCAAAAGCTCTTTCTTGATGGTGTGAGGTCTTTCTTGATGGTGTGAGACAACAGCTGTATCTTCAGCCCCCAAGATTCACCTCTTTGTGGTGTCTTAAGAAAGTTCACTTGAGTCTGGAAAAGTGGACAGAAGAATTACAAGCTGGATGAACTTTATAAATGCTTTTAGCAAGGATGCAGAAAATATGCCAAATGTAGAAAAAAATGTACTAAACTGAGTTAAATGTGTTTATTTTCAGATTTTTATATGGGTTGATCAGGTTAGAGAGAATGGGAATATTTGTAGGATGCCACAAGATTTTGTGGGTGATAGTTAATTGTTGAAGAAGCAGCTGGTTTTGGAGTTCAAGCCATCCTAGTTGTTTTAGGTTTTGACAGTATTGAGTATGGAAAGGGAATCCCGTGGCGAATCTAGCAATGTTATTGTAAGATGTGGCCAACTTATTTAGATTGCATTTGGATAGATTAGTATAAATTGGGGAGGCGTAGAGAAGGGTGGAAAGTAGGTGAGTTCAGGCAATAGTAGTCCTGGCTGTAGGTTAGCCTATAGAGGGAACCACGTTTTCTATGTACTGATTTGATGGTAAGGTTAATGTGAGTGTCAAAGTTGAGATTATGGTCAATTGTTACACCTAATAGTTTGGTAGTTGTGTCAGGTGCTATTACAGTGCTGTTGTTTGATATAACTGTGAAGTCTATGGAGGGAGACTTCTGGGTAGGGGTGAATAATAAAAGTTTGGGTTATTTTGGGTTAAAGAGGAGACAGCGTTTGGAGAACCAGTTTTCATCTAAGGTAAACAGTTTTTGGGTGTTCAACTGGAGTTCAGCAGAAGATGCTGTGATGCACATTAATGTTGTGTCATCGGCAAATTGAATACAGGTGATTTGAGGTAGGGATGTTTTCAGGTCATTGATAAAAATAGAAAAGAGAAGGGTCCCCAGAATAGAGCCTTGTGGAACTGCAAGTAAGATAGGGAGTAGAGTAGATAGGTTGTTGTCCCAGAGGACTGCTTTTTGTCTATTTCCTAGATAGGATTTAAACCATTTGATTGCCTGAGTGTGAACTGAAAGTGAAGTAAGTGTATCTAACATTAAATGATGATTTATCATGTCAAAGGCTTTGGAGAGGACTAGAAAGAGAGCAGAGGAGAGCAAGTTGTTGTTTCAATTTTTATTAATAGAGTCAGAAAAGGATAGGAGTGCAGTTGTAGTAATATGAAATGGCCTAAAGCCTTGCTGGCAGTCAGCTAAATGATTATTTTGGAGGAGATGATCAAGAAGTTGCAGGTGAATGCATTTCTCCACGATTTTAGCCAAAGGAGAAAGTAGAGCTATAGGATGGAAGTTACTGAGTTCAGTTGAGTTACCTCCCTTATGTAGAGGGATAATATGTGAAACCTTCCAAAGGATTGGTATATAGCCTTCTGTGATAGTTCTGTTAATTAAGATGGAGATAGGGTAGGCAAGTACTCTAGCTGCAATTTGCAGAAATTCAGCTGGAAGGAGGTCAGCAGAGGGGGTATGTGGTTTTAGTTTATGAAGCTGGGAATGGATGAGCGAGGTAGGAACAGGTTGTAGTTGTAGGACAGGAGGTATGCTGGTTTGAGAGAAAGTATTTGAGATGCTGGCTGGAGGTAAAGTACTTGTTAGTGATTGGACTGTGTCCACAAAGAATCTATTAAAGGAGTTAGCAATTTGGCTGGGAGATTTCTGAGTCAAGTTTTGGAGTGTCCTGGGTGGAGTAGGCTGTTTATACCTGACCAGAATTTTTGTGGGCTTTTATGTTGGGCTTGCTGAAGTTTATGTTAGTAGTTCATTTTGTCTTGGAGTATTGATTTTTTTGTGACATTTTTCAGCTGTCTAAAGATTTCATGATCAGATGGCTTTTTAGTATTTCTCCATTTAGACCAGATTCTATTTCTTTGAAGTATTTTTTGCCTTGTCTCCTTAGTGAGCCAAGGTGCAGGTTTGTTCTTAGTTCTGACAGTCCTAGAGGGGGTGTGGTGTTCTAGGATTTGTAGAAATTTATTGTTAAAATAAGAGACAGCTTTGTCAAACGGTAGGTATTTAAGGGGTGACCAATTACAGGCTTTAAGTTCGGCTTGGAAGCTTGCTGAGTTGAGTTTTTTTTTTATTACAGATAGTTCTGTAGATTGTTTGGTTACTGTAGATTACAGTAAATAAACAGTTAATGGTTAATAGTATGACCAAATCACTCTAGTACTTATTCCCCTAAATGAAATCTGTAGGTTTTAATCATTTTCTCTTATTTTCTAGTGCGAGTATGTATTTGCAGTACATTTAATCTTACAAAGTACATTGTTTAATTTTGTATATTTCATGGAAAGTATTTTTATTTAATTTCAAAAGATTGGGGTTTCTGGTTTATGTAGTATTATATATGGGTAAACTCTCAAGCTATTATTGTTAGCTTCATCCTTTCAAATAGTGAATATTTTAGCCATAGCTACCAAACTGTTATATAATGGCTTATTTTGGGAGTGGAGAGTAGTTGAGTTGTTTATTTATTTATTTATTTGACATTTTTTTGACCGGGGTAGTCCAACTGAGACAAAGCCCTTTTTCAGTGGAGGCCTAGGAAGAAAATCTCCAACAGTACAAACATAACTAGTAGATGCAAGTTACAATAAATGTATAATACAATAAGAATAGCAATATATGACTTAACATTAAAGAAGGCAAGACTTACGTACATTATAGCTAAGCAGATAAACATTATGGTGGCACAGACATGTAGAATAGTAAATAGTGGGACTAAGTATATTGGTCAATTACTAATTGTAGTCAGCAGGAGGGATAGTTATTAGTAGTAGGTTAAGAGATAGTTCAGCAGAAGTCTGGAACAGAGAGGAGACATAGTAGAAGTTAGTCAGGTGCGTATTAGGTTGAAGAAGCAGGTTAGTTTGAGAAAGAAGACAAAAAGTAAAGGGAGGTAATTGTAGTTAGGGTGGAGAGAGGAATAAACCAGAGGAGAGATGGAGGCAGGACTGGATTCAGGTGGGGTGGTTACAGTGACATATCCAGGTGTGGTTTAGATATTCTTTGAGAGATCTCTTGAATTTGTAGACATGAGGTATACTTCTCAGGGTCATGGGAAGCCTGTTCCATTGAATGGCAGGTGAGTAGCTGTACAGGTTCTGTCAGACACATTTTTTTTTAGATTTATGAATCTGTAACAGGAATTGATCAGAGCTCCATAGTTGTCAGGGAGGGATATGAAGTGAGACTAGTGAGGAAATGCTAGGGCAGGAAGGTTTATTGATGATGGAGTGGATGATGACTATTTGAGTAACTTTGAGCTGGTTAGGAAGCTCTAGCCAATCAAGTGATCTGAGGCATGACAGTGGTAAGATTTGGATGGCAGATTAGCAGCATATCTATCTACTTTATTATAGGTAGTTTCAAGTTTAGTGAAAAGAGAAGACTGAAGGTGTGTAAAGATTTGCGAGCTGTAAAAAAGATTTGGAAGAAGGTAAGCATTGGCTAGTGAGATTCTGAAGTTAGGGGTGAGTAACCTTTTATTTCTATATAGGAGTCCAAGCTTTTGGTGGGTTTTCTTAATAAGGTGATGCATGTGAAGGTCAGATTTCAGTTGGTCATCTATGATTACTCCAAGGAGCTTAGTCTGGTTATCAGGGGTGATGTTAGTGTTATTAAGTGAAAAAATGTTAAATGAGGATTTGAGGTGGTACAGGGGTTTTGGGAGGAAGAGTAGGAGTTTTGTCTTTTTGGGATTGAGTATTAGGTGGTTATTAGTACATCAAGTTTCTCTGTGTTTGAATGATGTTTGTGTAAGGGTGAGTAGTTCAATTGGATTGTCTGCTATGGATATAATAGTAGTATCGTCAGCATACTATATGAGAGAAGACTGGGGACAGGATTTGTGTAGTTCTTGTTAGTGTACTAGACTGGTTTACTGGATTACATTAGTGACAACAAAAGAGACACTGTCTGGAAATATATCATTATTGTCTCCTGTGTATGAAAAATTATTCTGGTCACGTCTCTGTTACTGTTGCTACGATAGCATTGGAGGGAAGAATCTGAGAGTAATTTGAATGAAATACTTGGAAGCTAGTCATCTTACCTTTGCTGTGCAGCTGTTTGGTATAATGTTTATTTTGGTGTAGCAGACACTGGTCCTAAGATTTATGTATCTGTAACAGGAATTACAATAATGGTATACATTTGTCATATGCTGTTAAGGGCTATCGCTCCTTGCATAGTAGTCTGTCCATCACATATTTATTGGCACCAACAATTTGAATCATGAGATTGTATCCTTGGCCATGACAAACTATATAGTGTCAGTGGTGCAGATTATGAGTCATACCCCTTGCTGTGATGCAAGGCTTAGCAATTCTGGGCAAAGTCAAAAATAAAGGTGGATAAAGACACCAAAATCAGGGAACATGTTTAAGTAGTACTCACTCTCAGTGAATGACAAACCTTCAAGAAGCCCCAATGGCAGTGTCTAAGCTTTCTAGCTTATTTGGAGCTTGGGGTTGTACCAAGGGGAGTGCATCTGTTAAAAATGCCAGCATATGCTAACATATACCGTGAGTTACTAAGGAGGTGGCAACAACTGAATCTGAAACTGAGTGCTAATTATATGGAGGTCATAAATTAATTCTTTTTGAATACTGAAACTAAGTTATCGGATAAAATTGTGAAAATATTGAATGAGATTGTAAACATGCCTATGTTTGGGAGCTTCAGTTATGCTTTTCAGCAAATGCTTGATAGACTTATTCCTTTGAAAGAAAACCTGAAGCTGCCAAACAGCGGAAACTGGAAACTTTAGGCCATATTTTTTCTTGGCCTAAGAACCCAAGAAATAACATTAGTCGACTCACCAGGAGAGGTGCGACGTATGAATTACACACCTTCTCTAACAAGAACTTGGAATCAAGCAATCAGTATTATCAAAATTAAAAAAGGTCTAATAACATGGAACTCTACTTGGCTACCCAGAAGTCTTCCACACTGGTATCCAACATTTCAGCATCTAATACTGGTAGCATTGAAGTTCATGCCATGGGGGATTCAGCAAATCAGCAGTTGTATTCAGAAGTTTTAACCAATCAAAACAGTGACTTTGCATCTGCTCTGCTATTGGTTAATGCATCTGCTCAAATGACCAATTCTGGTAGTACCTCACAAAATGGTGAGGTTTTTTTTTTTGCAAACTTTTAAGGCCGGTAATGGTAAAATTACCAGGAAAAAGTAAATGTATATCAGCAGAATTAATCCCGAAGGAGGTCAAAGCAGCATATGAGCATGAATGGAGTAAAAAGAAAGAACGATACTCCACAAGTATACAACAAACAGGTGTGGAAAAAATAAAAAAAATAAGCGCTTGAATAGTATATTGAATTTATCGGACTATAAGTTAGCAAAGGCAGACATTTCTTTATTAAATAAAGGGTTACAGTTCATACCTAGTATGTCTAATACTATAGTTGAAGTGATAACAGATTTAAACATTCTTATAAGAAATGTTAGCATGAAACGAATTTTTAAAGATATAACATGTGATCGTAGAGATGTTTGTAAGAATCCAAGTGGGGTTGTTCCAAGCACTTGCTCAGTTTTAAATGCTTTTTCAGATGTCTGTGAACAAGACCTAAGGGTACTTTATGGTGTTGATATGTGGAAAAAGAAAAAGTTTTATAATTTGACTTATGAAGAGTATAAAGCACTCCAAGCTCTCTGCCAGAATTAAGATTTGGTGATTAAACAAGCAGATAAGGAGGGTGCTATAGTGCTCTTTAACAAGATCTATTATATGAACTTTATGTATGACTTTTTGTCTGATGGAAATACTTTAAAAATATATTTTTTTCTGATATAAAAAATGTGTGACTGAGGTTAATATGTTAATATATGCTATGCAACTTCAAGGGAATATTACTTTGGATCTTTTTAATTTTTTCACAGTTCCATGTCCAGTGACTCCAATTATATATGGTATTCCTAACGTACATAAATCTGTGACCAGCCCACCTATGAGACCCATAGCCTCAGGGAGGGGTTGGATCACAGAACCACTATCTGTATATGTACAAAGTGTTTTAAATAAATATTTACCCTTATGTCAGAGCTATATAAAGGATACAGGGGATTTTTTAACTAAGTTGTATACTTGGTATAAAGTGGACAAAGAGAATGATTATATGTTGGTGACACTTGATATAAACTCTCTTTTCACTGTAATTCTGAATGAATATGGAATTAATGCTATTCAAGATTTTCTATGCAGCAATATTAGTATGCAGGGAAGGCAGATTGAAACTGCATGTTACCTTATCGAAATAGTACTAACTAAAAATATTTTCATGTTTAATGGCCAGCCCTTTTTGCAAGTTCCTGGTGATGCAATGGACACTCCCATGGCCAACACCTATGCAAATCTGGTGTTAAATCAATGGGAACATAAACATATTTATAATCCCAATAATCCCTTTAAAGAGAATGTTTTGTTATATCAACGGTTTGTGGATGACAGTTTTTTTTAGTTTGGAAAGGAGATGAACAGAGTTTGGAAAGGAGATGAACAGACTCTACTGAGTTTTGTTGATTATTTGAATGGTGCAACTGAATTCTTGAAATTTAAAATGAATTATTCAAATAATACAATTGTTTACTTAGATATCTTCTTCTTTTTTCTTTTGGCTGCTCCCGTTAGGGGTCGCCACAGCGGATCACCTGTTTCCATTTCTTCCTGTCCTCTGCATCTTGCTGTGTCACACCAACCACCTGCATGTCTTATCTCACCGCATCCATAAACCTTATCTTAGGCCTTCCTCTTTTCCTCTTACCTGGCAGCTCCATCCTTAGCATCTTTTTCCCAATATAGCCAGCATCCCTACTCAGCACATGTCCAAACCAACGCAATCTCGCCTATCTAACTTTGTCTCCAAACAGTCCAACCTGGGCTGACCCTCTAATTTACTTATTCCTAATACTGTCCACCCTTGTCACACCCAGTGCAAATCTTAACATCTTTAACTCTGCCAAGTCCAGCTCTGACTCCTGTCTTTTTGTCCATGCCACTGTCTCAAACCCATGTAACATAGCTGGTCTCACTACCCTCTTGTAGACCTTCCCTTTCACTCTTACTGGTACTCATCTGTCACAAATCACTCCTGACACTCTTCTCCACCCACTCCACCCTGCCTGTACTCTCTTCTTCACCTCTCTTTTACACTCACCATTGCTCTGAACTGTTGATCCCAAGTATTTAAAGTCATCCACCTTCACCAGCTCTACTCCCTGCATCCTCACCATTCGTCTATCCTCCCTCTCATTCACACACATATATTCTGTCTTAGTCCTACTGACCTTCATTCCTCTCCTCTCTAGAGCATATCTCCACCTCTCCAGGGTCTCCCCAACCTGTTCCCTACTCTCACTACAGATCACAATGTTATCTGCAAACATCATAGTCCACAGGGACTCCTGTCTGAACTCATCTGTCAATCTGTCCATCACCATTGCAAATAAGAAAGGGCTCAGAACTAATCCTTGATGTAATCCCACCTCCACCTTAAAAGCATCTGTCACTCCCATGGCAGACCTCACCGTTGTCACACTACCCTCGTACATATGCTGTACCACTCTTACATACTTATCTGCCACTCCCAACTTCCTCATACCATACCACAACTCCTCTCTAGGCACCCAGTCATATGCTTTCTCTACGCCCACAAAGACACAATGCAACTCCTTCTAACCTTCTCTGTACTTCTCCATCAATACTCTCAGAGCAAAGATCGCATCTGTAGTGCTCTTTCCTGGCATGAAACCATATTGCTGATCACTAATCATCACCTCCCTTCTTAACCTAGCTTCCACTACTCTTTCCCATAACTTCATGCTGTGACTGATCAGTTTTATCCCTCTGTAGTTACTACAGCTATGCACATCACCCTTATTCTTAAAAATCGGTACCAAAACACTTTTTCTCCACTCCTCAGGCATCCTCTCACTTTCCAAGATTTCATTAAAACAATCTGGTTAAAAACTCCACTGCCATTTCACCTAAACACTTCCGTGCTTCCACAGGTATGTCATCTGGACCAACAGCCTTTCCATTCTTCATCCTCTTCATAGCTATCTTTACTTCCTCCTTGCTAATCCATTGCACTTCCTGATTCACTATCCCCAAATCATACAACCTTCTCTCTCTCTTTCTCTTCATTCATCAGCCCCTCAAAGTACTCTTTCCATCTGCTCAACACACTCTCCTCACTTGTGAGTACATTTCCCTCATTATCCTTTATCACCCTTACCTGCTGCACATCTTTCCTAGCTCAGTCCCTCTGTCTAGCCAATTGGTACAGGTCCTTTTCTCCTTAGTGTCCAACTTTTCATACAACTCTCCATACACCTTACCCTTAGCCTTCGCCACCTCTCTCTTTGCCATGCACCTCATCTCCTTATACTCCTGTCTACTTTCTTCATCTCTCTGACAATCCCACTTCTTTGCCAACCTCTTTCTCTGTATACTCTCCTGTACTTCCTCATTCCACCACCAGGTCTCCTTGTCATCCTACCTCTGTCTAGATGTCACACCAAGCACCTTTATAGCCGTTTCCATTACTAGCTATGGTGTAGTTACCCAGCTATTCGATAACTCTTCACTACCACCTAGTGCCTGTCTTAACTCTTCCCAGAACTCCACCTCACAATCACCCTTTTTCAATTTCCACCATTTGATCCTTGGGTGCTGCCCTCACACTCCTCCTCCTCTTCTTGACCACCAACATCATCCTACAGACCACCATTCTATGCTGCCTAACTACACTTTCCCTTGTCACCACTTTGCAGTCTCCAATCTCCTTAAAACTGGCCCTCCTGCATAGAATATAATCCACCTGTGTGCATCTTCCTCCACTCTTGTATGTCACCCTATGCTCCTCCCTCTTGTTAAAATACATATTCACCACAGCCATGTCCATCATTTTCGCAAAATCTACTACCATCTGACCTTCTGCATTCCTCTTCTTAACACCATACCTACCCATCACTTCCTCATCCCCTATGTTCCCTTCACCAACATCCCCACTAAAATCTGCTCCAATCACCACTATCCTTGGGTACAGTCGTCACCACTTCATCCAACTCAGTCCAAAATTTTTCTTTCTCACCCATTGCACACCCAACTTGTGGAGGATATGCACTAACAACATTCATCATTACACCATCAATTTCCAGCTTCACAAATATCACCCTATCCAACACTCTTTTCACCTCCACAACACTCTTGGCATTCTGTTCCCTCAGGTTAACCCTTACCCCATTTCTCTTCTCATTCACACCATGATAGAACAATTTGAACCCACCTCTGATACACCTGGCCTTACTCCCCTTCCATCTGGTCTCTTGCACACACAATATATCAACCTTCCTTCTGTCCATTATATCAACTAGCTCTCCCTTTATACCAGTCATATTGCCAACATTCAAAGTTCCTACCCTCACTACCACACTCCTAACCTTTCTCTTCTCTTTTTGCCTTCAGGCATGCTTTCCCCCTCTTCTTCTCCTGTGGCCAACAGTAGCCCAGTTTTGCACCAGCACCCTGTTGGCTAACAGTACTGATGGTGGTCATTGTTAACCCGGGCCTCAACCGATCCGGTATGTAAATCTGTATTGTCTTAATATGTCATTTGGCAAACATTTTACACCGGATGCCCTTCCTGATGGAACCCTCCCCATTTATTCGGACTTGGGACTGGCACAAAGACAAGTGTGCACAGAAAGGAGGCTCAGGTTAATAAATACACTCATAAGAAGAGCATGCAGGCTCAGGAAAATTTTTAAGGGTATAGTAAAGGGACAATTTATAAGAGTCAGTAGATTAAACACTAACAAAGTTAGGTATATGGAACAACTGGAAGAGATGAACCAAGAATGTAAGGATAGAGGTTACAGTGATGACATTATTATGGAAGCTATGAGCTATGTAACGGGTAAAAGGATGCAGGTAGCTTGCCCTTATTTTTGTGAACAGAATGATATAAGTGTGTTAGCTAATACAGGCTCACAAAATGGAACTGATGTTCAGCATGTTACCACATACAATCTTAGAACTAAAGAAGTAGAAAGGGTTATAAGAAAGAACTGAAGAATTCTGACATCTATGCCAGAATTAATAAGTATAGTAGGTGAGAAGCCTAGATTTACATACAGAAATTGTATGAATCTGAAAAGGAAACTGGGTTACAAAGATTTCAAAATTAACAATACTGATATAATTGTAGGTAAGAATGGAACTTTTCCCTGTCACAGTTGCAGTTGCTGTAAGAACGTTAGTGATATAGTAAACTTTTTACACCCAGTAACTAAGAAATTATTTAAATTTCAATGTCAGGCAACATGTAATACAACACCAATCATTTATCTAGGGACTTGTTCAAAATGTGAATGCTTTTATGTGGGAAAATTCAGTTGTAGGTTTAGAGACCGAATCATAGCACATAAATCAAAAATCCATAGTAGCATAAAGACGACTGCCTTAGCTAAACCTATTATGGATACAGATTCATCCCATGATTTTAAATTTAAAGTGGTAGAAATAATGCATAAGAACCCTAGAGATGGTGATGTTAACAATAGACTGGAGATAGCAGAATATAAATGGATTATCAGACTAGAAGCTGATGTTTTTCCAGGACTAAATAATGCTATAACTATAAAACCAATACTAGCTAGGAAACAAATATATTGATATATATGTGTGTTTTAATTTTAAATGTTTTTTTCTCATCATACTTTTTACAAACGTGTTGTGAAATAATGGAAGATAGATAACATGGATTAAAAAAAATGTAAAATGCAATAATATGTTTATGATGTTTTTCCAGGACTAAATAATGCTATAACTATAAAACCAATACTAGCTAGGAAACAAATATATTGATATATATGTGTGTGTTAATTTTAAATGTTTTTTTCTCATCATACTTTTTACAAACGTGTTATGAAATAATGGAAGATAGATAACATGGATTAAAAAAAATGTAAAATGCAATAATATGTCTATGCTACCAACTAAAGAATCAACAGTTACAACATTTCTTGGCTACCTTCTGGAGCTGAAGAAGAAACCATCTTGCATCAGAATTTATACATTACTGTTTACTTATCATTCTTATGTCTGCATGTGGATTTGCAAATCTCTGTCTTGTCAACCTCTTTCCACGTTTTTTTTTTCACAAAGAAAACCAGATCTACCTTTCAAATAAGTTATATTAGCTCTGCTGATTTTTGTGAAGTTCTTCCGAAGAATGGTAGAGAAGCATATGGATATACAGATATTTAAGTAAATGAATGTGAATTCCAGTTTTATTCGTTTCCTAAAAATGCAAGTGTTTTTGCTGTAGTACAGTGTTTTTTATAACCAGTTACAAGCCACTTTGTGTACTGAATCCGGCATACCAAGATACTTTGTGATGCCCCAATTACACTAATGAGTGTACAGAGCAAAGTACAGGTGTTAAAATTTATATGGCATTTCACCGAATACATAAACCTGGGGAGTCAATCAATTCTGTGCAGGCATCACATGAAACCTACATGGAATTAATGTGTTAGCATGATGAGCAGCAGTACAAACTGCATACCATGCCTCTCATCATGTTTACACCAATACAAGGGATGTTTTGTGCTCAACTGTGGCACCAACCAGGTGCAGAGCATCAGCAATGTGTAAAGAAGGTGCATACAAGTTTGCCTGCAGATGAACATGCGCAACAAGATTGCACAGACACCTACAATGACACCTGGGGTGAAAATACTGTAATAACAGCAGTATTAACACATTAAGGAAAAGCTACTCAGTACAATGTACGCTGCAACAATTATTTGCAAAATTACGTAATAGATGGTGGGGTAAACAGCAAGGGCAAATACAATGAAATGTACTCTATGCAGGGAAAGTATGCTCATGAAAATGGGCACAGACATGAATGATAGGAATGAAGAAAGAGGAACACGGCATTATAAATATGACAGTGTACCCAAGATAGGATATGTCAAGGTACGTACACCTCTAAGGCAAGTCAGTACCATAACATTAAACACATATGCAGAAAGCGCAGTGTATACTGCTGTTTACACCTCCTGTGTGAGTATATTTCTATCATCACACATGATAGTATATATGTGATAGTCACACAAAGTTACATGTCAATGGAGAAGAATGGTTGTGATATAAACATCAGTGACATGGTCACTGGAGAGGACATATAGCAAGGACAATATATACAATATTGGGTATGTGCATACTTGTGAAGATCTGCAAAATGACTTGCTTAAAAATTACTGACATGTCACCATACCTCTCAAACAATTGTGGACACAGCAACAGACTCACAGACAACTGTACATAGGAGCAGGCACAATCAAGAACAATTTTAAAATATCACCACCATTAATCTGTGACACTGAAAGAATATGTGAGTGTAAGTTATTATACATATTCTGCAAGAACAGATAATAGTTTGGTATGGCTGACAAGATGAGTGGGAGCTCACTATCACAAATGTAATACACTTGACTAAAGTATCCTTGGCTGACATAGGTATCAACCATATGGATAACAATACTTACAAAGAACACACCTTTATGAGTGGTTTCGCTACACACAGCTGTGTATTGCATGCGTCTGTCACACGTAATAGCAAGAGGTATTGTCTGAATTATCTGCAATTGATGTGTGAATTAAGAAGTGATCCATTATAATGAATACTACAGCAGCATGTGCAACTGATGGCAATGCATCAGTTATGACCCATGCATACAGAAACTACAGCAGTGCAAAATCTAGCATCAATGAGCAAGGAAGTTGTCACTGTGATATTGTTCACATACCAAAACATACATGGTGCACACTCTATAAACACATGTCAAACCTCAAGACATGG